>NC_090994.1:27537500-27650000 GCF_041146395.1 Eulemur rufifrons | reverse complement strand
TCCCACTGCCCACAACCCTAGAGGTTCACTTCCCCACAAGAACGGTGGTGTGAATCCATGGAGAATCAGCGTGGGACAGAGAGAGAGAGCAAGAAAAGACTGAGGTGATTAGGGAAATAAATCACCAAAATCTGGAGAGTGCGGGATGGCCAATAGAGAAGGGAGCACGGGACAGCTGTACCCACCTCACCAGAGAGTGGGGTGGGTTCAGCCCCACAGGAAAGCATCTTGTTCCCCCTCTGAACTCCATACCCTCTCAATTGAGGATCTGCCTGAAGTCGGTGCAGAATCGCCACGGGAGATGTGGGGCTCTGCAGAGAGGAGACATTGCAGGAGGCATTTTGGACCCTGGAGTGCTGTGCGCAGCTGACGCACCTAGCAACTGTCTCCTATACGCGGACGGTGGGGCTGCTTTGGTCCCGGCTCTAGCAGACGCCAAACTGCCTCGTATAGGTGGGCGGCTGGATTCTCCTGGTCCCCGGCTCCTCTGGCCTCTGCCGGTCCCTGAGCATTCAACCCCAGTGACAGTGATCTGCAGACGGGCGGCCGCCATTGTCGGGGTCCACAGCCTAAACGCTGAGGAGTGATTGGGTACCGGGCGGCTCCCTGGGCGGCTCCCTTCCCTAGTCCACGGACCCTGACTAGGAGCTCCACCTTTGTGTGAACACTGAGTGGTTCCCCAGTCACGAGAGAGTGGAGCGTGGACCTTGCAGACATTGGGGTGGGGCAGACCATCGCCCGTGGGAACTGCAGTGGCTGGGGCGTTGGGCGAATGAGGGCACCGCTCCACTCTCCCTATCCACTGTCTTTCTCACAGAGAGAGACAGAAGCCACCTCGGGAGAGGAAGAGGGGCAGCCCCCCCAGCGGAGCTAGCAAAATCCTGAACAATATGTGAAGGGCTCCCCCTAGTGACAGAGGAGGCAGCTTACCTGGCACTCACAGTGTGCCCCTATCCAGACTAAAGCTGAAAGAAGGGATCTTAAGGATTCATTCAGATGGGAAGGGCTCAGCGAAGGAACTCTAGGAGTATAAAGAATCAAGCTGAAACCATGCCCTCAAAGAGGATCACTAGTTCTCCACCAATTAACACAAAGCAGATTCCAAATAGCAACATGTCACAGGAAGAATTTCAAACATGGATCATAAATACGCTGAACATTATGCAAGAAAAAATGGATAATCAACACAAAGAAACCACAAAAAAGATCCAGGACTTGGAAGAAAAATTCACCAAAGAAATTGAAATACTGAAGAAAAATCAAACTGAACTCCTGGAAATGAAAAATTTATTCAAGGAGCTACAAAACACAGTGGAAAGTCTCAAGAGCAGGGTAGATCAAACAGAAGAAAGAATCTCAGAGATCGAAGATAACACTTTCCAATTAAATAAGGCAGTCACAGAGTTAAAACAAAGAAACATGAGAAATAATCATAGTCTACAAGAAATGTGGGATTATGTGAAGAAGCCTAACGTGAGAGTTATCGGCATTCCTGAGGGTGAAGAAGACAATAAGCAAGGGTTGAATAAAGTATCTGAAGATATAATTGAGGAAAATTTCCCAGGCCTTGCCAAATCTCTAGATACACAGGTTCAAGAAGCTCAAAGAACCTCTGAGAGATTCATACCAAATAGGAAGACACCACGTCATGTAGTTATCAGACTGACCAAAATATCCACTAACGAGGCCCTTCTTCAATCTGTAAGGAGAAAGAAACAAGTAACATACAAAGGAAAGCCCATCCGAATCACGCCAGATTTCTCAACTGAAACCTTACAAGCAAGAAGAGATTGGAGCCCCATTCTCACTCTTCTGAAACAGAATAATGCCCAGCCTAGAATCCTGTACCCAGATAAGCTCAGTTTTATATATGAAGGTGAAATTAAGACATTCTCAGATAAACAAAAACTCAGAGAATTCACCAAGACAAGAGCAGCTTTCCAAGAAGTATTCAAAACAGAGTTACACGTGGTCCAGCACAAGAAGGACCCTCGAATGTAACACTAATCAAGAGATAAATATGAAAACACAGTTATCATAATGGCTCAAGAGAGAAAACAGATCAATGAAATTCAACCCAACATGAGGAACAGCAATCTGTCTCGCTTATCAGTTCTCTCATTAAATGTGAATGGATTGAATTCCCCACTCAAGAGACATGGACTGGCCCGATGGATAAACAAGATATAAGCCAAGTATCTGCTGTCTTCAGGAAACTCATCTAACCTGCAAGGATGCATTTAGACTGAAAATAAAAGGGTGGAAATCAATATTCCAAGCAAATGGAACCCAAAAGAAAGCTGGCGTGGCAGTTCTAATCTCCGATAACGTAGTTTTTAAATCAACAAAAGTAAAGAAAGACAAAGATGGTTACTATATACTGGTGAAGGGTACAATTCAACAAGAAGACATAACTATACTTAACATATATGCACCCGATCTAGGTGCACCCAGATTCATAAAGCAAACCCTACTTGATCTGAACCAAATGATAGATAACAACACTTTAGTAGCCAGAGATTTTAACACGCCACTGACAGTTCAAGACAGATCCTCCAAACAAAAAATAAACAAAGAAATATTGGACGTAAATAGAATGCTAGAACAAATGGGCCTGACTGACATCTACAGGACATTCTACCCAAATACCACTGAATATAAGTTCTTCTCATCAGCTCATGGGACATTCTCCAAGATTGACCATATCTTAGGACATAAAGCATGTCTTAAAAAATTTAAAAATATAGAAATAATACCATGCAGCTTCTTGGATCACAGTGGAATAAAAGTAACAATGAACCCTAACAGAAATCCTCATTTCTACTCAAAGTCATGGAAGCTAAATAACCTTCTCCTGAACAATCATTTTATAAATGAAGAAATCAAGTCAGAAATCAAAAGATTCTTTGAATTAAACGACAAAGGAGATACAACTTATCAAAATCTGTGGGACACAGCTAAAGCAGTCCTGAGAGGAAAATTTATTTCCATAAATGCCTATACCAAAAAGACAGAAAACTTACAAATAGACAATCTAATGAATAGACTCAAAGAGCTGGAGAAGAAAGAAGAGACCAAACCCAAACCCAGCAGAAGGAAATTATTAAGATTAAATCAGAACTAAATGAAAAGGACCATAAGGGAGCATAAGGGAGATTAAACCAAACCATAACGGAGATTAATAAAACCAAAAGTTGGTTCTTTGAAAAAATAAACAAAATTGACACACTTCTGGCTAAACTAACCAAGAGCAGAAAAGAAAAATCTCTTATAACCTCGATCAGGAACACGAAAGGAGTAATCACGACTGATGCCACAGAGATACATGATATCATCTATGAATTCTACAAAAATCTTTATGCACACAAATTAGAAAACCTGGAGGAAATGGACAAATTCTTATAAACACACAGCCTTCCCAGGCTCAACCAGGAAGAAATAGAATTCCTGAATAGACCGATATCTAGATCTGAAATTGAAACAGCAATAAAAAACCTTCCCAAAAAGAAAAGCCCTGGACCAGATGGGTTCACACCTGAATTCTACCATACCTACAAAGAAGAACTGGTGCCCATCGTACATAAACTATTCTCCAATATAGAGAAGGATGGGATTCTCCCCAACACTTTTTACCAAGCCAACATAATCCTGATACCAAATCCAGGAAAGGATGCAACTAAAACAGAGAACTATAGACCAATTTCTCTTATGAATATAGATGCAAAAATTCTCAATAAAATTCTAACAAATCGAATCCAAGTGCTTATCAAAAAAATAATCCATCACGACCAAGTGGGCTTCATCCCAGAGATGCAGGGATGGTTTGACATATGGGAATGTAATTCATCACATAAATAGAAGCAAAAATAAAGATCAGATGATCCTCTCAATAGATGCAGAGAAAGCATTTGACAAAATTCAACACCCTTTTATGATAAGAACACTTAACAAAATAGGCATAGATGGGGCCTATATAAAAATGATACAAGCCATATACGACAAACCCTCAGCCAACATCATACTGAATGGGGAAAAACTGAAAGCATTCCCACTTCAAACTGGAACCAGACAAGGCTTACCACTGTCCCCATTACTTTTCTACATAGTATTGGAAGTCCTTGCAAGAGCTATCAGGCAAGAGAGCAGAATCAAGGGAGTTGAAATAGGGACAGAAGAGATCAAACTCTCACTCTTTGCTGATGATATGATGTTATATCTATAAAACCCCAAGGTTTCAACCAAGAGACTCCTGGAATTGATCAATGAATTCAGTAAAGTCTCAGGATACAAAATCAATACACACAAATCAGAGGCATTCATATATGCCAATAACAGTCAAATGGAAAACCAAATTAAGGACTCAATACCCTTCAAAATAGCAACAAAGAAAATAAAATACCTAGGAATTTATTTAACTAAGGAGGTAAAGGACCTCTATAGGGAGAACTATGAAACACTGAGGAAGGAAATTGCAGAACATGTAAATAGGTGGAAAACCATACCATGCTCATGGATCGGTAGAATCAACATTGTTAAAATGTCTATACTGCCCAAAGTTATCTACAGATTCAATGCAATCCTTATTAAATTACCAACATCTTTTTTCACAGACATAGAAAAAATAATTTTACGCTTTGTATGGAACCAGGGAAGACCCCGTTTAGCAAAAGCAATCTTAAACAACAAAAACAAAATGGGAAGTATTAATTTGCCAGACTTCAAACTATACTACAAGGCTGTGGTTCTTAAAACAGCCTGGTACTGGCACAAGTGCAGGGACACAGACCAGTGGAACAGAACAGAAAATCCCAATATAAAACCATCCTCATATAGCCATCTAATCTTTGACAAAGCAGACAAAAACATACTCTGGGGAAAAGATTCCTTATTTAATAAATGGTGCTGGGAAAACTGGATATCCACATGTAGAAGACTAAAACAGGACACATAACTCTCACCCCTCACAAAAATCAAATCACGCTGGTTAACAGACTTAAACCTAAGGTCAGAAACTATTAGAATTCTAGAAGAAAATGTAGGAAAGACTCTTACAGACATTGGCCTAGGCAAAGAATTTATGAAGAAGACCCCTAAAGCAATCACAGCAACAACAAAAATAAATAAATGGGACCTGATCAAATTAAAAAGCTTCTGCACAGCCAAAGAAACAGTCACGAGAGTAAATGGACAACCTACAGAATGGGAAAAAATTTTCGCATACTACACATCAGATAAAGGACTGATAACAAGAATCTATTTAGAACTCAGGAAAATCAGTAAGAAAAAATCAAACAACCCTATCAAAAAGTGGGCAAAGGACATAAATAGAAATTTTTCAAAAGAAGATATAAAAATGGCTAACAAACATATGAAAAAGTGTTCAACATCTCTAATCATCAGGGAAATGCAAATCAAAACCACAATGAGATATCACTTAACTCCAGTGGGAATGGCCTTTATCAAAAAGTCCCAAAACTATACATGTTGGTGTGGGTGTGGGGAGATAGGTACATTCATACACTGCTGGTGGGACTGTAAACTAGTGCAGCCCCTGTGGAAAGCAATGTGGAGATACCTTAAACAGATTCAAGTAGACCTACCATTCGATCCAGCAATTCCATTATTGGACATCTACCCAGAAGAACAAAAGTCATTCTATAAAAAAGACACCTGCACCTGAATGATTATAGCAGCACAATTCACAATCACAAAGATGTGGAAACAACCCAAATGCCCATCAATTCATGAATGGATTAGCAAAATGTGGTATATGTATACCATGGAATATTACTCAGCTATTAGAAATAATGGCGATATGGCATCTCTTTGGTTCTCCTGGAGAGAGCTGGATCCCATTCTATTAAGTGAAGTATCCCAAGAATGGAAAAATAAGCACCACATGTACTCACCAGCAAATTGGTTTCCCTGAGTGCACATTTGGGAACAACACCAATTGGGTATCGGACAGAGGTTGGGGCCGGGTGGAAGGGATGGGTGTATACCTACTTGATGAATGTGATGTGCACTGCCTGGGGAATGGACACCCTTCAAGTTCTAACTGGGGGGGATGGGGTGGGGGAGAGGAGGGGTGCACACCTACATGATGAATGTGATGTGCACTGACTAGGGAATGGACAAAATTGAAGCTCAGAATCGGGGGAAAGGGGAGGCATGGGGAATGTATATAGCCTGATCTTTTGTACCCCCATAATGAGCTAACAAACAAACAAACAAACAAAAAAGAATCGTTTGATTCATCAGCTGGGAATACACCATGGTTCTTTAAAGACCTCTATGCGTGGGCCCAGGTAACTGGCTAGTTCCAAGAAGTATGCCACAGAGCTTTTGAAATAACCACTACGTTGAGAATTATTTGCTAGTTTTTGCACCACCTTTCACCATAATTGTGATAAGGTTCGTCCGTGCCTCCTTCAACCCAAGATGGCTGGGGCGGACAAAACTATGCTGAGGCCTAGTTCACTTGGTGTTGCCGATAGTTGGTACTGGAGCCTGGCAAGAAGCCATGCTATTAAGAGTCATTCCACCATCCTTTCTCCATCATTTTAAAAGGCAGAACACCTTTTTCCAGTTATCATAAGAATGAGTTGCTGGAGGGGACGTTTTTGAGTGGGGTCGGGTGGTGCGTTGAGGGGAAGGCTCTCTGTCTGTCTGGTGGTTTGTCTTTATTATGCCCAAAGAGGAGAGGTGGGCATGTGTGTGGCAGGTGAAAAGTACGGATCCTGTTTCAGTCTTAGACTGAAACAGGATCCGCACTTTTCAGCCAGTTCCTTTACGAATCCTTTGATTCATCAGCTGGGAATCCACCATGGCTGTCGAGACCCCTCTATGTGTGGGCCCAGGTAACTGGCTAGTTCCAAGATGTATGCCGTAGAGCTTTTGAAATAACCACTACGTTGAGAATTGTTTGCCAGTTTTTGCAGCACCTTTGACCATAATTGTGATAAGGTTCATCTGTGCCTCCTTAAACCCAAGCAGGCTGCCACAGACAAAACTATGCTGAGGCCTAGCTCCCTTGGTGTACCGATACATTTTACTGGAGCCTGGCAAGAAGCCATTTTTTTTAAGTACAATTCCACCGTCTTTTCTCCATTATTTTAAAAGGCAGTGCACCTTTAGCCAGTTAGCATAAAGATGAGTCACTGGAGCGGCTTTTTGTGTGGGGTTGGGTGTGTGTGGGAGGGCAGGCCCTCTGTCAGTCCGGTGGTTTGTTTTTATTATTCCCAGAGAGGAGAAGCGGGCATGTATGTGGCAGGTGAAAACTTTGGATCCTGTTTCAGTCTGAAACAGTATCTCCGCTTTTGAGCCTGTTCCTTTTGGAATCCTTTAATTCATCAGTTGGGAATCCACCATGGTTCTCTAGACCTCCCTGAGCGTGGGCCCAGGTAACTGGCTAGTTCCAAGAAGTATGCCGCAGAGCTTTGGAAATAACCACTACATTGAGTATTATTTGCCAGTTTTTGCAGCAACTTTCACAATGATTGTGAAAAGGTTAGGCAGTGCATCCTGAAACCCAAGCTGGCTTCCACAGAAAAAACTACGGTTAGGCCAATCTCCCTTGGAGTTGCCGATAATTGGTACTGGTCCGTGGCAAGAAGCCATTCCTTTAAGTATCATTCCACCTTCCTTTCACAACTATTTTAAAAGGCAGAGCACCTATTGCCATTTAGCTTAAGGATGAGTCGCTGGAGGAAACGTTTTTGTGTGGGGTGGGAGAGGCAGAGCCAGGCCCTCTGTCAGTCCAGTGGTTTGTTTTTATTATCCCCGGAGAGGAGAAGTGGACATGTGTGTGGCAAGTGAAAAGTGTGGATCCTGTTTCAGTCTTAGACTGATACAGGATCGGCACTTTTCATCCTGTTCCTTTAAGAATCCTTTGCTTCATCAGCTGGGAATCCACCATAGTTCTCTACACCCCACTATGTGTGGGCCCACTTAACAGGCTAGTTCAAAGAAGTATGCCACAGAGCATTTGAAATAACCACTACCATGGAAATTATTTGCCAGCTTTTCCAGCACTTTTACCATAATTTTGATAAGGTTCATTTGTGCTTCCTTAAACCCTAGATGGCTTCCATGGACAAACCTATACTGAGGGTTCTCTCGCTTGGTGTTGCCAATACTTGGTACGGGAGTCTGACAAGAATCCAGTCTTTTAATTATCATTGCACCATCCTTTCTCCCTTATATTAAAAGGTGAGCAACTTTCGGCAGTTAGCATAAGGATGAGTCAACGGAGGGGATGTTTTTGGGTGGGATCGGGGTGGTTTGGGGGACAGTCCCTCTGTCAGTCTGGTTGTTTGTGTTTATTATGCCCAGACAGGGAAGTGGATATATTTGTGGCAGGTGAAATGTGCGGATCCTGTTTCAGTTAGACTGAAACAGTATCCGCACTTTTCAGCTGGTTCCATTAAAAATCCTTTGATTCATCAGCTGGGAATCCACCATGGTTCCTTAGAACCCTCCATGCATGGGCCCATGAACTGGCCTGTACCAAGATGTATGCTGCACAGCTTTTGAGATAAACACTACGTGTAGAATTATTTGCCAGTTTCTGCAGCACATATCACCATAATTGTGATAAGGATCATCTGTGCCTCCTTAAACACAAGATGGCTGCCACGGAGAAAACTATGCTGAGGCCTAGGTCACTTGGATTTCACGACACTTGTTACTGGAGGCTGGAAGGAGGCCATTCTTTTAAGTATCATTCCACCATACTTTCCCCATTATTTTAAAATGCACGGAAACCTTTGCAAGTTAGCATAATAATTAGTAGCTGGAGGGGACATTTTTATTTGTGGGGTCGGTGTGGGTGGGGGGCGCAGGCCCTCTGTCAGTTCGCTGGATTGTTTTTATTTTCCCCAGACCGGAGAAGTGGGCATGTGTGTGGCAGGTGAAAAGTTCGGATCCCGTTTCTGTCTTAGACTGAAACAGAAACCGCACTTTTCACCCCGTTCCATTAAGAATCCCTTGCTTCATCAGCTGGGAATCCACCATGGGCCTCTAGACTGCTCTATGCGTGGGCCCAGTTAACTGGCTAGTTCAAAGAATTATGCCGCAGAGCTTTTCAAGTAACCACTACCATGAGAATTACTTGACCGCTTTTGCAGCACCTTTCACCATAATTGCGATAAGGTTCATCTGTGCCTCCTTAAACCCAAGATGGCTGCCAAGGACAAACGTGTGCTGAGGCCTAGGTGACTTGCTGTTGCGAATACTTGGTATGGGAGTCTGGCAATAAGCCAGTCTTTTAGGTATAATTCCACCATTCTATCTCCATTATTTTAAAAGGCAGAGGACGTATTGCCAGATAGCATAAGGATC
Organism: Eulemur rufifrons; assembly: GCF_041146395.1. Taxonomy (NCBI): domain Eukaryota; kingdom Metazoa; phylum Chordata; class Mammalia; order Primates; family Lemuridae; genus Eulemur; species Eulemur rufifrons. Next base: position 27,640,658 of record NC_090994.1, on the reverse strand, counting down.
AGTCGCTGGAGGGCACGATTTTGTGTGGGGTGGTGGGGGGCGGGGGCAGGCCATCTGTCAATCCGATGGGTTGTTTTTGTTATCCCTAGAGAGGAGAAGTGGGCATGTGTGTTGCAGGCAAAAAGTCAGAATCCTGTTTCAGTCAGGATCTGCACTTTTCAGCCTGTTCCTTTAAGAATCCTTAGATTCATCACCTTGGAATCCACCATGGTTCTCTAGACCCCTCTATGCGTGGGCCCAGGTAACTGGCTTCTTCCAAGAAGTATGCCACAGAGCTTTTGAATTAAACAGTACGTTGAGAATTATTTGCCGGGTTTTCAGCACGTTTCACCATAATTATGATAAAGTTTGTATGTGCCTCCTTAAACCCAACATGGCTGCCACGGGCATAACTATGCTGAGGCGTAGCTGACTTGGTGTTGCCTATTTTTGTTAGTGGAGACTGACAAGAAGCCATTCTTCTAAGTATCACTCCACCGTCCTTTCTCCATTGTTTAAAAATGCAGGGAAATTTTGCAAGTTAGCATAATAATTAGTAGCTGGAGGGGAATTTTTTTTGGGGGGATCTGCGTGGGTGGAAGGGGGGCAGGCCCTTTGTCAGTTCGCTGGTTTGTTTTTATTATCCCCAGAGAGGAAAAGTGGGCATGTGTGTGGCAGGTGAAAAGTGTGCGTCCTGTTTCAGTCTTAGACAGACACAGGATCTGCACTTTTCACCCCGTTCCATTAAGAATCCTTTGCTTCATCAGCTGGGAATCCACCATGGTTCTCTAGACCCCTCTTTTAGTGCACACAGAAAACTGCCTGGTTCCAAGAAGTTTTCCTCAGAGCTTTTGAAATAACCACTACTATGGAAATTATTTGCCAGCTTTTCCAGCACTTTTACCATAATTTTGATAAGGTTCATCTGTGCTTCCTAAAACCCTAGATGGCAGCCACGGACAAACCTATGCTGACACCTAGGTCACTTCCTGTTGCCAATAATTGGCATGGGAGTCTGGCAAAAGGCCAGTCTTTTAAGTATAATTCCACCATCCTATCTTCATTATTTTAAAACGCAGAGGACCTTTCGCCAGATAGCATAAGGATGAGTCGCTGGAGGGGACCTTTTTGTGTACAGTGTTGGGGGGCGGGGGAGGACATCTGTCAATCCGATTGATTGTTTTTATTATCCCTAGAGAGGAGAAGTGGGCATGTGTGTTGCAGGCAAAAAGTGCATATAGTGTTTCAGTCTCAGACTGAAACAGGATCCGCACTTTTCAGCCTGTTCCTTTAAGAATCCTTTGATTCATCACCTGGGAATCCATCATGGTTCTCTAGACCCCTCTATGCGTGGGCCCAGAAAACTGCCGGGTTCCAAGAAGTATTCCACAGAGCTTTTGAAAAAACCACTACGTTGAGAATTATTTGCCAGGTTTTGCAGCACCTTTCATCATAATTGTCATAAGGTTCGTCTCGAGATGGCTGCCATGGACAAAACTATGCTGAGGCCGAGCTCACTTTGTGTGGCCGATCCTTGGTACTGGAGACTGGAAAGAATACATTCTTTTAAGTATCATTTCACCATCCTTCTCCACTATTTTAAAAGTCAGAGCACCTTTTGGCAGTTAGAATAACAAGGAGTCGCTGGACGGGAAGTTTTTATGTGGGGTCTGGGGGCTGGTGCGGCAAGCCCTCCGCCAGTTCTGTGGTTTCTTTTTATTATCCCCAGAGAGGAGAAGTGGGCATGTGTTTGGCAGGTGAAAAGTGCAGATCCTGTTTCAGAGTATGAAAGAGGATCCGCATGTTCATCCTGTTCCTTTAAGAATCCTTTGCTTCATCAGCTGGGAATCCACCATAGTTCTCTACACCGCACTATGCGTGGGCCCAGTTAACTGGCTAGTTCAAAGAAGTATGCCGCAGAGCTTTTGAAATAACCACTACCATGAGAATTATTTAACAGCTTTCGCAGCACCTTTTATTATAATTGTTATAAGGTTCATCTGTGTCTCCTTAAACCCAAGATGGCTGCCATGGACAAACCTATGCTGAGGCCTACGTCACTTGCTGTTGCCAATACTTGGTATGGGAATCTGGCAATAAGCCAGTCTTTTAGGTATAATTCTACCATCCTATCTCCAGTTTTTTAAAAGGCTTATGACCTTTCACCAGATAGCATAAGGACGAGTCGCTGGAGCAGACTATTTTGTGTGGGGTGGTGGGAACCGGGGGCAGGGCATCTGTAAATCCGATGGGCTGTTTTTGTTATCCCTAGAGATGAGAAGGGCGAATGTGTGTTGCAGGCAAAATGTGCGGATCCTGTTTCACACTTAGACTGAAAGAGGATCTGCACTTTTGAGCCTGTTCCTTTAAGAATCCTTTGATTCATCACCTGGGAATCCACCATGGTTCTCTAGACCTCTCTTTGCATGGGCACAGGTAACTGGCTTGTTCCAAGAAGTATGCGACAGAGCTTTTGAATTAACCAGTACTTTTAGAATTGTCAGGTTTTTAGCATGTTTTAACCGTAATTGTGATAACGTTTGAATGTGCCTCCTTAAACCCAAGATGGCTGCCACGGATATAAATATGCTGAGGCATAGCTGACTTGTTGATGCCTATTTTTGTTAGTGGAGACTGACAAGAAGACATTCTTCTAAGTATCATCCCACCATCATTTTTCCATTGCGTAAAAATGGAGGGAAATTTTGCAAGTTAGTATCATAATTAGACGTAGGGTACGTATTTTTTTTTCTTTTTTTGTGGGGTAGGAGTGGATAGGCGTTTCAGGCCCTCTGTGAGTTCGCTGGTTTTCTTTTATTATCCCCAGAGAGGACAAGTGGGCATGTGTTTGGCAGGTGAAAAGTGTGGATTCTATTTCAGACAATTAAACAGGATCCACATGGTCATCCCATTCCTTTAAGAATCCTTTGCTTCATCAGCTGGGAATCCACCATGGTTCTATATACTCCTCTATGCGTTGGCACAGGTAACTGGCTTGTTCCAAGAAGTATGCCGCAGAGCTTTTCAATTAACCAGTACATTGAAAATTATTTGCAGGTTTTCAGCATTTCACCCTAATTGTAATAACGTTTGTATGTGCCTCCTGAAACCCAAGATGGCTGCCACGGACATAACTATGCTGAGGTGTAGCCGACTTGGTGTTGCCTATTTTTGTCAGCGGAGACTAACAAGAAGCCATTCTAAGTATAAGCCCACCGTCATTTTTCCATTGTTAAAAAATGCAGGGAACTTTTGCAAGTTAGCTTTATAATTAGTAGCTGGAGGGTACGTTTTCTTCTTTTTTTTTCGTCGGGTCGGTGTCAATGGGGGGGTCAGGCCCTCTATAAATTTGCTGGTTTGTTTTTATTATCCCCAGAGAGGGGAAGTCGGCATTTCATGGCAGCTGAAAAGTGCGGATACTCTTTCAGAGAATTAAACAGCATTCGCATGGTCATCCCGTTCCTTTAAGAATCCTGGAAGGGCGCGGTGGCTCACGCCTGTAATCCTAGCACTCTGGGAGGCCGAGGCGGGTGGATCGCTGGAGGTCAGGAGTTCGAGACCAGCCTGAGCAAGAGCGAGACCCCGTCTCTACTAAAAATAGAAAGACATTATATGGACAACTAAAAATCTATATAGAAAAAATTAGCCGGGCATAGTGGCGCATGCCTGTAGTCCCAGCTACTCGGGAGGCTGAGGCAGTAGGATCGTTTAAGCTGAGGAGTCTGAGGTTGCTGTGAACTAAGCTGACGCCACGGCACTCACTCTAGCCTGGGCAACAAATTGAGACTCTGTCTCAACAAAAAAAAAAAAAAAAAAAAAAAGAATCCTTTGCTTGATCAGCTGGGAATCCACCATGGTTCTATATACTCCTCTATGCGTGGGCACAGGTACCTGGCTTGTTCCAAGATGTATGCCGCAGAGCTTTTCAATTAACCACTACGTTGAAAATTATTTGCAGGTTTTCAGCGTTTCACCATAATTGTGATAAGGTTTGTATGTGCCTGCTGAAACCCAAGATGGCTGCCACGGACATAACTATGCTGAGGCGTAGCTCACTTGGTGTTTCCTATTTTTGTCAGTGGAGACTGACAAGAAGCCATTCTTTTAAGTATAATCCCACCATGATTTTTCCATTGTTTAAAAATGCAGGGAAATGGTGCAAGTTAGCATTATAATTAGTAGCTGGAGCGTACGGTTTTTTTGTGTGTGTGTGGTCGATGTGGATTTGTTGGTCAGGCCCTCTGTCAGTTCGCTGGTTAGTTTCTATTATCCCCAGAGAGGAGAAGTGGGCATGTGTTTGGCAGGTGAAAAGGGCGGATTCTGTTTCAGAGATTTAACGATGATCCCCATGGTCATCCCGTTCCTTTAATAATCCTTAACTTCATCAGCTGGAAATCCACCATGGTTCTATATACTCCCCTTTGCGTGGGAACAGGTAAGTGGCTTGTTCCAAGAAGTATGCCGCAGAGCTTTTCAATTAACCACTACGTTGAAAATTATTTGCAGGTGTTCAGCGTTTCACCATAATTGTGATAACGTTTGTTTGTGCCTCCTGAAACCCAAGAACGCTGAGACGGTCATAACTATGCTGAGGCGTAGCTGACTTGTTTTTGCCTATTTTTGTTAGTGGAGACTGACAAGAAGCCATTCTTCTAAGTATCATCCCACCACCATTTTTCCATTGTTTAAAAATGCAGGGAAATTTTGCAAGTTAGCATTATAATTAGTAGCTAGAGGGTACGGTTTTATTTTTTGTGTGGTCGATGTGGATGGGGGGGTCAGGCCCTCTGTCAGTTCGCTGGTTAGTTTTTATTATCCCCAGAGAGGAGAAGTGGGCATGTGTTTGGCAGGTGAAAAGGGCGATTCTGTTTCAGAGAATTAACGATGATCCCCATGGTCATCCCGTTCCATTAATAATCCTTTACTTCATCAGCTGGAAATCCACCATGGTTCTATATACTCCTCTTTGCGTGGGAACAGGTAACTGGCTTGTTCCAAGAAGTATGCCGCAGAGCTTTTCAATTAACCAGTATGTTGAAAATGCTTTGCAGGTTTTCAGCGTTTCACCATAATTGGGATAACGTGTGTATGTGCCTACTGAAACCAAATATGGCTGCTACGGACATAACTATGCTGAGGCGTAGCTGACTTGGTGTTGCCTATTTTTGTCAGTGGAGACTGACAAGAAGCCATTCTTCTAAGTATCATCCCACCGTCATTTCTCCATTGTTTAAAAATGCAGGGAAATTTTGCAAATTGGCATTATAATTAGTAGTTGGAGGGTACTTTTTTTTGTGTGGGGTCGGTAAGGATGGGTGTTCAGGCCCTCTGTCAGATCGCTGGTTTGTTTTTATTATCCCCAGAAAAGAGTAGTGGGCATGTGTTTGGCAGGTGAAAAGCGCGGATTCTGTTTCAGAGAATTAAACAGGATCCGCATGGTCATCTCATTCCTTTAAGAATCCTTTGCTTCATCAGCTGGGATTCCACCATGTTTCTATATACTCCTCTATGCGTGGACACAGGTACCTGGCTTGTTCCAAGAAGTATGCTGGAGAGTTTTCAAATTAACCAGTACGTTGAAAATTATTTGCAGGTTTTCAGCGTTTCACCATAATTTTGATAACGTTTGTATGTGCCTCCTGAAACCCAAGAAGGCTGCGACGGACATAACTATGCTGAGGAGTAGCTGACTTGGTGTTGCCTATTTTTGTTAGTGGAGACTGACAAGAAGCCATTCTTCTAAGTATCATCCCACCACCATTTTTCCATTGTTTTAAAATGCAAGGAAATTTTGCAAGTTAGCATTATAATTAGTAGCTGGAGGGTACGGTTTTTTTTTGTGTGTGTGGTCGATGTGGATGGGGGGGTCAGGCCCTCTGTCAGTTCGCTGGTTAATTTTTATTATCCCCAGAGAGGAGAAGTGGGCATGTGTTTGGCAGGTGAAAAGGGCGGATTCTGTTTCAGAGAATTAACGATGATCCCCATGGTAATCCCGTTCCTTTAATAATCCTTTACTTCATCAGCTGGAAATCCACCATGGTTCTATATACTCCTCTTTGCGTGGGAACAGTAACTGGCTTGTTCCAAGAAGTATGCCGCAGAGCTTTTCAATTAACCACTACGTTGAAAATTATTTGGAGGTGTTCAGCGTTTCACCATAATTGTGATAACGTTTGTTTGTGCCTCCTGAAACCCAAGATGGCTGCCACGAACATAACAATGCTGAGGCGTAGCTGACTTGGTTTTGCCTATTTTTGTTAGTGGAGACTGACAAGAATCCATTCTTCTAAGTATCATCTCACCATCATTTTTCCATTGCTTAAAAATGCAAGAAAATTTTGCAAGTTAGCATTATAATTAGTAGCTGGAGGCTGCGCTGTTTTTTTTTTTTTTTTTCCTGTGGGGTCGGTGTGGATGTGTTGGTCAGGCCCTCTGTCAGTTCGCTGGTTTGTTTTTATTATCCCCAGAGAGGAGAAGTGGGTATTAGTATGGCAGGTGGAAACTGCGGATCTGTTTCAGAGAATTAAACAGGATCCGCATGGTAATCCCGTTCCTTTAAGAATCCTTTGCTTCATGAGCTGGGAATCCACCATGGTTCTATATAATTCTCTATGCGTGGGCACAGGAAACTGGCTTGTTCCAAGAAGTATGCCTCAGAGCTTTTCAATTAACCAGTATGTTGAAAATCCTTTGCAGGTTTTCAGCGTTTCACCATAATTGTGATAACGTGTGTATGTGCCTACTGAAACCAAATATGGCTGCTACGGACATAACTATGCTGAGGCGTAGCTGACTTGGTGTTGCCTATTTTTGTCAGTGGAGACTGACAAGAAGCCATTCTTCTAAGTATAATCCCACCATCATTTCTCCATTGTTTAAAAATGCAGGGAAATTTTGCAAATTGGCATTATAATTAGTAGCTGGAGGGTACTTTTTTTTTAGTGGGGTCGGTCAGGATGAGTGTTCAGGCCCTCTGGTAGATCGCTGGTTTGTTTTTTTTAATCCCCAGAGAAGAGTAGTGGGCATGTGTTTGGCAGGTGAAAAGTGCGGATTCTGTTTCAGAGAATTAAACAGGATTCGCATGGTCATCTCATTCCTTTAAGAATCCTTTGCTTCACCAGCTGGGATTCCACCATGTTTCTATATACTCCTCTATGCGTTTGCACAGCTACCTGGCTTGTTCCAAGAAGTATGCTGGAGAGTTTTCAAATTAACCAGTACGTTGAAAATTATTTGCAGGTTTTCAGCGTTTCACCATAATTTTGATAACGTTTGTATGTGCCTCCTGAAACCCAAGAAGGCTGCGACGGACATAACTATGCTGAGGAGTATCTGACTTGGTGTTGCCTATTTTTGTTAGTGGAGACAGACAAGAAGCCATTCTTCTAAGTATCATCCCACCACCATTTTTCCATTGCTTTAAAAGGCAGGGAAATTATGCAAGTTAGCATTATAATTAGTAGCTGGAGGGTACGGTTTTTTTTTGTGTGTGGTCGATGTGGATAGGGGGGTCAGGCCCTCTGTCAGTTCGCTGGTTAGTTTTTATTATAACCAGAGAGGAGAAGTGGGCATGTGTTTGGCAGGAGAAAAGGGCGGATTCTGTTTCAGAGAATTAACGATGATCCCCATGGTCATCCCGTTCCTTTAATAATCCTTCACTTCATCAGCTGGAAATCCACCATGGTTCTATATACTCCTGTTTGCGTGGGAAAAGGTAGGTGGCTTGTTCCAAGAAGTATGCCGCAGAGATTTTCAATTAAATACTACGATGAAAATTATTTGCAGGTGTCCAGCGTTTCACCATAATTGTGATAACGTTTGTTTGTGCCTCCTGAAACCCAAGAAGGCTGCGACGGACATAACTATGCTGAGGAGTAGCTGACTTGGTGTTGCCTATTTTTGTTAGTGGAGACTGACAAGAAGCCATTCTTCTAAGTATCATCCCACCATCATTTCTCCATTGTTTTAAAATGCAGGGAAATTTTGCAAGTTAGCATTATAATTAGTAGCTAGAGAGTACTTTTTTTTTTTTTGTGGGGTCGGTGTGGATGGGGGTGCAAAGCCCTCTAGATGTTCGCTGGTTTGTTTTTATTATCCCCAGAGAGGAGAAGTGGGCATGTTGTTGGCAGGTGAAAAGTGCGGATTCTGTTTCAAAGAATTAAACAGGATCCGCATGGTCATCCGCTTCCTTTAAGAATCATTTGCTTCATCCGCTGGGAAACCACCATGGTTCTATATACTCCCGTATGGGTGGGCACAGGTTACTGGTTTGTTCCAAGAAGTATGCCACAGAGCTTTTCAAATAAAAAGTACATTGAAAATTATTTGCAGGTTCTCAGCGTTTCATCATAATTGCGACAATGTTTGTATGTGCCTTGAACCCACGATGGCTGCCACAGACATAACTATGCTGAGGCCAAGCTGACTTGGTGTTGCCGATTTTTGTTAGTGGAGACTGACAAGAAGCCATTCTTCTAAGTTTCATCCCACCACCATTTTTCCATTGTTTTAAAATGCAGGGAAATTTTGCAAGTTAGCATTATAATTAGTAGCTCGAGGGTACGGTTTTTTTTTGTGTGTGGTCGATGTGGATGGGGGGGTCAGGCCCTCTGTCAGTTCGCTGGTTAGTTTTTATTATAGCCAGAGAGGAGAAGTGGGCATGTGTTTGGCAGCTGAAAAGGGCGGATTTTGTTTCAGAGAATTAACGATAATCCCCATGGTCATCCCGTTCCTTTAATAATCCTTTACTTCATCAGCTGGAAATCCACCATGGTTCTATATACTCCTCTTTGCGTGGGAAGAGGTAACTGGCTTGTTCCAAGAAGTATGCCGCAAAGCTTTTCAATTAACCACTACCTTGAAAATTATTTGCAGGTGTTCAGCGTTTCCCCATAATTGTGATAACGTTTGTTTGTGCCTCCTGAAACCCAAGAAGGCTGCGACGGACATAACTATGCTCAGGAGTAGCTGACTTGGTGTTGCCTATTTTTGTTAGTGGAGACTGACAAGAAGTCATTCTTCTAAGTATCATCCCAGCACCATTTTTCCATTGTTTTAAAATGCAGGGAAATTTTGCATGTTAGCATTATAATTAGTAGCTGGAGGGTACGGTTTTTTTTTTGTGTGTGTGGTCGATGTGGATGGGGGGGGTCAGGCCCTCTGTCAGTTCGCTGGTTAGTTTTTATTATCCCCAGAGATGAGAATTGGGCATGTGTTTGGCAGGTGAAAAGGGCGGATTCTGTTTCAGAGAATTAACGATGATCCCCATGGTCATCCCGTTCCTTTAAGAATCCTTTGCTTCATGAGCTGGGAATCCACCATGGCTCTATATACCTCTCAATTCTTGGGCACAGGAAACTGTCTTGTTGCAAGAAGTATGCCTCAGGGCTTTTCAATGAACCAGTATGTTGAAAATCCTTTGCAGGTTTTCAGCGTTTCACCATAATTGTGATAACGTGTATATGTGCCTATTGAAACCAAATATGGCTGCTACGTACATAACTATGCTGAGGCGTAGCTGACTTGGTGTTGCCTATTTTTCTTAGTGGAGACTGACAAGAAGCCATTCTTCTAAGTATCATCCCACCACCATTTTTCCATTGTTTTAAAATGCAGGGAAATTTTGCAAGTTATCATTATAATTAGTAGCTGGAGGGTACTTTTTTTTTTTTTTTTTGTGGGGTCAGTGTGGATGGGTTGGTCAGGCCATCTGTCAATTCACTGGTTTGTTTTTATTATCCCCAGAGAGGGGAAGTCGGCATGTGTTTGGCAGGTGAAAAGTGCGCATTCTGTTTCAGAGAATTAAACAGGATCCGCATGGTCATCTCATTCCTTTAAGAATCCTTTGCTTCATCAGCGGGGATTCCACCATGTTTCTATATACTCCTCTATGCGTGGGCACAGGTACCTGGCTTGTTCCAAGAAGTATGCTGGAGAGTTTTCAAATTAACCAGTACGTTGAAAATTATTTGCAGGTTTTCAGCTTTTCACCATAATTGTGATAACGTTTGTATGTGCCTCCTGAAACCCAAGAAGGCTGTGACTGACATAACTATGCTGAGGAGTAGCTGACTTGGTGTTGCCTATTTTTGTTAGTGGAGACAGACAAGAAGCCATTCTTGTAAGTATCATCCCACCACCATTTTTCCATTGTTTTAAAATGTAGGGAAATTTTGCAAGTTAGCATTATATTTAGTAGCTGGAGGGTACGGTTTTTTTTTGTGTGTGGTCGATGTGGATGGGGGGGTCAGGCCCTCTGTCAGTTCGCTGGTTAGTTTTTATTATCCCCAGAGAGGGAGAAGTGGCCATGTGTTTGGCAGGTCAAAAGGGCGGATTCTGTTTCAGAGAATTAACGATGATCCCCATGGTAATCCCGTTCCTTTAATAATCCTTTACTTCATCAGCTGGAAATCCACCATGGTTCTATATACTCCTCTTTGCGTGGGAACAGTTAACGGGCTTGTTCCAAGAAGTATGCCGCAGAGCTTTTCAATTAACCACTACGTTGAAAATTATTTGCAGGTGTTCAGCGTTTTACCATAATTGTGATAACGTTTGTTTGTGCCTCCCGAAACCCAAGAAGGCTGCGATGGACATAACTATGCTCAGGAGTAGCTGACTTGGTGTTGCCTATTTTTGTTAGAGGAGACTGACAAGAATCCATTCTTCTAAGTATCATCCCACCACCATTTTTCCATTGTTTTAAAATGCAGGGAAATTTTGCAAGTTAGCATTATAATTAGTAGCTTGAGGGTACGGTTTTTTTTTTTTGTGTGTGGTCGATGTGGATGGGGGGGTCAGGCCCTCTGTCAGTTCGCTGGTTAGTTTTTATTATCCCTAGAGAGGAGAATTGGGCATGTGTTTGGCAGGAGAAAAGGGCGGATTCTGTTTCAGAGAATTAACGATGATCCCCATGGTCATCCGGTTCCTTTAATAATCCTTTACTTCATCAGCTGGAAATCCACCATGGTTCTATATACTCCTCTTTGCGTGGGAACAGGTAACTGGCTTGTTCCAAGAAGTATGCCGCAGAGCTTTTCAATTAAGCATTACGTTGAAAATTATTTGCAGGTTTTCAGCGTTTCACCATAATTCTTATAACGTTTGTATGTGTCTCCTGAAACCCAATATGGCTGCCAAGGACATAAGTATGCTGAAGTGTAGCTGACTTCGTGTTGCCTATTTTTGTTAGTGGAGACTGACAAGAAGCCATTCTTCTAAGTATCATCCCACCATCATTTTTCCATTGTTTAAAAATCAGGGAAATTTTGCAAGTTATCATTATAATTAGTAGCTGGAGGGTACTTTTTTTTTTTTTGTGGGGTCAGTGTGGATGGGTTGGACAGGCCATCTGTCAATTCACTGGTTTGTTTTTATTATCCCCAGAGAGGGGAAGTGGGTATTCCCGTTCCTTTAAGAATCCTTTGCTTCATGAGCTGGGAATCCACCATGGTTCTATATACTTCTCTATGCGGTGGCTAGGAAACTGGCTTGTTCCAAGAAATATGCCTCAGAGCTTTTCAATTAACCAGTATGTTGAAAATCCTTTGCAGGTTTTCAGCGTTTCACCATAATTGTGATAACGTGTGTATGTGCCTACTGAAACCAAATATGGATGCTACTTACATAACTATGCTGAGGTGTAGGTGACTTGGTGTTGCCTATTTTTGTCAGTGGAGACTGACAAGAAGCCATTCTTCTAAGTATTATCCCACCATCATTTCTCCATTGTTTAAAAATGCAGGGAAATTTTGCAAATTGGCATTATAATTAGTAGCTGGAGGGTACTTTTTTTTTTGTGGGGTCGGTCAGGATGGGTGTTCAGGCCCTCTGTCAGATCGCTGGTTAGTTTTTATTATCCCCAGAGAAGAGTAGTGGGCATGTGTTTGGCAGGTGAAAAGTGCGGATTCTGTTTCAGAGAATTAAACAGGATCCGCATGGTCATCTCATTCCTTTAAGAATCCTTTGCTTCATCAGCTGGGATTCCACGATGTTTCTATATACTCCTCTATGCGTGGGCACAGGTAACTGGCTTGTTCCAAGAAGTATGCCGCAGAGCTTTTCAATTAACCACTACGTTGAAAATTATTTGCAGGTGTTCAGCTTTTCACCATAAGTGTGATAACGTTTGTTTGTGCCTCCTGAAACCCAAGAAGGCTGCCACGAACATAACTATGCTGAGGAGTAGCTGACTTGGTGTTGCCTATTTTTGTTAGTGGAGACTGACAAGAAGCCATTCTTCTAAGTATCATCCCACCAACATTTTTCCATTGTTTTCAAATTCAGGGAAATTTTGCAAGTTAGCATTATAATTAGTAGCTGGAGGGTACTTTTTTTTTTTTTTGTGGGGTCGGTGTGGATGGGGGTGCAAGGCCCTCTAGATGTTCGCTGGTTTGTTTTTATTATCCCCAGAGAGGAGAAGTGGGCATGTTGTTGGCAGGTGAAAAGTGCGGATTCTGTTTCAAAGAATGAAACAGGATCCGCATGGTCATCCGCTTCCTTTAAGAATCCTTTGCTTCATCCGCTGGGAAACCAACATGGTTCTATATACTCCCGTATGGGTGGGCACAGGTTACTGGTTTGTTCCAAGAAGTATGCCACAGAGCTTTTCACATAAAAAGTACATTGAAAATTATTTGCAGGTTTTCAGCGTTTCATCATAATTGCGACAACGTTTGTATGTGCCTTGAAACCCAAGATGGCTGCCACAGACATAACTATGCTGAGGGGTAGCTGACTTGGTGTTGCCGATTTTTGTTAGTGGAGACTGACAAGAAGCCATTCTTCTAACTATCATCCCACCACCATTTTTCCATTGTTTTAAAATGCAGGGAAATTTTGCAAGTTAGCATTATGATTAGTAGCTGGAGGGTACGGTTTTTTTTTTTTTGTGTGTGGTCGATGTGGATGGGGGGGGTCAGGCCCTCTGTCAGTTCGCTGGTTAGTTTTTATTATACCCAGAGAGGAGAAGTGGGCATGTGTTTGGCAGGTGAAAAGGGCGGATTCTGTTTCAGAGAATTAACGATGATCCCCATGGTCATCCCGTTCCTTTAATAATCCTTTACTTCATCAGCTGGAAATCCACCATGGTTCTATATACTTCTCTTTGCGTGGGAACAGGTAACTGGCTTGTTCCAAGAAGTATGCCGCAGAGCTTTTCAATTAACCACTAAGTTGAAAATTATTTGCAGGTGTTCAGCGTTTCACCATAATTGTGATAACCTTTGTTTGTGCTTCCTGAAACCCAAGAAGGCTGCGACGGACATAACTATGCTGAGGAGTAGCTGACTTGGTGTTGCCTATTTTTGTTAGTGGAGACTGAGAAGAAGCCATTCTTCTAAGTATCATCCCACCACCATTTTTCCATTGTTTTAAAATGCAGGGAAATTTTGCAAGTTAGCATTATAATTAGTAGCTGGAGGCTACGGTTTTTTTGTGTGTGTGTGTGGGCGATGTGGATGTGTTGGTCAGGCCCTCTGTCAGTTCGCTGGTTAGTTTTTATTATACCCAGAGAGGAGAAGTGGGCATGTGTTTGGCAGGTGAAAAGTGCGGATTCTGTTTCAGAGAATTAAACAGGATCCGCATGGTCATCTCATTCCTTTAAGAATCCTTTGCTTCATCAGCTGGGATTCCACCATGTTTCTATATACTCCTCTATGCGTGGGCACAGGTACCTGGCTTGTTCCAAGAAGTATGCTGGAGAGTTTTCAAATTAACCAGTACGTTGAAAATTATTTGCAGGTTTTCAGCGTTTCACCATAATTTTGATAACGTTTGTATGTGCCTCCTGAAACCCAAGAAGGCTGCGACGGACATAACTATGCTGAGGAGTAGCTGACTTGGTGTTGCCTGTTTTTGTTAGTGCAGACTGACAAGAAGCCATTCTTCTAAGTATCATCTCACCATCATTTTTCCATTGTTTAAAAATGCAGGAAAATTTTGCAAGTTAGCATTATAATTAGTAGCTGGAGGCTACGGTGTTTTTTTTTTTTTTTCCTGTGGGTTCGTTGTGGATGTGTTGGTCAGGCCCTCTGTCAGTTCGCTGGTTTGTTTTTATTATCCCCAGAGAGGAGAAGTGGGTATTAGTATGGCAGGTGAAAACTGCAGATCTGTTTCAGAGAATTAAACAGGATCCGCATGGTAATCCCGTTCCTTTAAGAATCCTTTGCTTCATGAGCTGGGAATCCACCATGGTTCTATATACTTCTCTATGCGTGGGCACAGGAAACTGGCTTGTTCCAAGAAGTATGCCTCAGGGCTTTTCAATTAACCAGTATGTTGAAAATCCTTTGCAGGTTTTCAGCTTTTCACCATAATTGTGATAACGTTTGTTTTTGCCTCCTGAAACCCAAGAAGGCTGCGACGGACATAACTATGCTGAGGAGTAGCTGACTTGCTGTTGCCTATTTTTGTTAGTGGAGACTGACAAGAAGCCATTCTTCTAAGTATCATCCCACCACCATTTTTCCATTGTTTTAAAATGCAGGGAAATTTTGCAAGTTAGCATTATATTTAGTAGCTGGAGGATACGGTTTTTTTGTTTTTTGTGTGGTCGATGTGGATGGGGGGGTCAGGCCCTCTGTCAGTTCGCTGGTTAGTTTTTATTATCCCCAGAGAGGAGAAGTGGGCATGAGTTTGGCAGGTGAAAAGGGCGGATTCTGTTTCAGAGAATTAACGATGATCCCCATGGTCATCCCGTGCCTTTAATAATCCTTTACTTCATCAGCTGGAAATCCACCATGGTTCTATATACTCCTCTTTGCGTGGGAACAGGTAACTGGCTTGTTCCAAGAAGTATGCCGCAGAGCTTTTGAATTAACCACTACGTTGAAAATTATTTGCAGGTGTTCAGCGTTTCACCATAATTGTGATAACGTTTGATTGTGCCTCCTGAAACCCAAGAAAGCTGCGACAGACATAACTATGCTGAGGAGTAGCTGACTTGGTGTTGCTTATTTTTGTTAGTGGAGACTGACAAGAAGCCATTCTTCTAAGTATCATGCCACCACCATTTTTCTATTGTTTTAAAATGCAGGGAAATTTTGCAAGTTACCATTATAATTAGTAGCTGGAGGGTACGGTTTTTTTTTTGTGTGTGGTCGATTTGGATGGGGGGGTCAGGCCCTCTGTCAGTTCGCTGGTTAGTTTTTATTATCCCCAGAGAGGAAAAGTGGGCATGTGTTTAGCAGGTGAAAAGGGCGGATTCTGTTTCAGAGAATTAACGATGATCCCCATGGTCATCCCGTTCCTTTAATAATCCTTTACTTCATCAGCTGGAAATCCACCATGGTTCTATATACTCCTCTTTGCGTGTGAACAGGTAACTGGCTTGTTCCAAGAAGTATGCTGCCGAGCTTTTCAATTAACCACTACGTTGAAAATTATTTGCCGGTGTTCAGCATTTCACCATAATTTGATAACGTTTGTTTATGCCTCCTGAAACCCAAGATGGCTGCCACGAACATAACTATGCTGAGGCGTAGCTCACTTGGTTTTGCCTATTTTTGTTAGTGGAGACTGACAAGAAGCCATTCTTCTAAGTATCATCTCACCATCATTTTTCCATTGTTTAAAAATGCAGGAAAATTTTGCAAGTTAGCATTATAGTTGGTAGCTGGAGGCTACAGTGTTTTGTTTTTTTTTTCCTGTGGGGTCGGTGTGGATGTGTTGGTCAGGCCCTCTGTCAGTTCGCTGGTTTGTTTTTATTATCCCCAGAGAGGAGAAGTGGGTATTAGTATCGCAGGTGAATACTGCGGATCTGTTTCAGAGAATTAAACAGGATCCGCATGGTAATCCCGTTCCTTTAAGAATCCTTTGCTTCATGAACTTGGAATCCACCATGGTTCTATATACTTCTCTATGCGTGGGCACAGGAAACTGGCTTGTTCCAAGAAGTATGCCTCAGAGCTTTTCAATTAACCAGTATGTTGAAAATCCTTTGCAGGTTTTCAGCGTTTCACCATAATTTTGATAACGTGTGTATGTGCCTACTGAAACCAAATATGGCTGTTATGGACGTAACTATGCTGAGGCGTAGCTGACTTGGTGTTGCCTATTTTTGTCAGTGGAGACTGACAAGAAGCCATTCTTCTAAGTATCATCCCACCATCATTTCTCCATTGTTTAAAAATGCAGGGAAATTTTGCAAATTGGCATTATAATTAGTAGCTGGAGGGTACTTTTTTTGTTTTGTGGGGTCGGTCAGGATGGGTGTTCAGGCCCTCTGTCAGATTGCTGGTTTCTTTTTATTATCCCCAGAGAAGAGTAGTGGGCATGTGTTTGGCAGGTGAAAAGTGCGGATTCTGTTTCAGAGAATTAAACAGGATCCGCATGGTCATCTCATTCCTTTAAGAATCCTTTGCTTCATCAGCTGGGATTCCACCATGTTTCTATATACTCCTCTATGCGTGGGCACAGGTACCTGGCTTGTTCCAAGAAGTATGCTGGAGAGTTTTCAAATTAACCAGTACGTTGAAAATTATTTGCAGGTTTTCAGCGTTTCACTATAATTTTGATAACGTTTGTATGTGCCTCCTGAAACCCAAGAAGGCTGCGACGGACATAACTATGCTGAGGAGTAGCTGACTTGGCGTTGCCTATTTTTGTTAGTGGCGACTGACAAGAAGCCATTCTTCTAAGTATCATCCGACCACCATTTTTTCTTTGTTTTAAAATGCAGGGAAAATTTGCAAGTTAGCATTATAATTAGTAACTGGAGGGTATGGATTTTTTTTGTGTGTGGTCGATGTGGATGGGGTTTCAGGCCCTCTGTCAGTTCACTGGTTAATTTTTATTATCCCCAGAGAGGAGAAGTGGGCATGTGTTTGGCAGGTGAAAAGGGCGGATTCTGTTTCAGAGAATTAACGATGATCCCCATGGTCATCCCGTTCCTTTAATAATCCTTTACTTCATCAGCTGGAAATCCACCATGGTTCTATATACTCCTCTTTGCGTGGGAACAGGTAACTGGCTTGTTCCAAGAAGTATGCCGCAGAGCTTTTCAATTAACCACTATGTTGAAAATTATTTGCAGGTGTTCAGCGTTTCACCATAATTGTGATAACGTTTGTTTGTGCCTCCTGAAACCCAAGAAGGCTGCGACGGACATAACTATGCTGAGGAGTAGCTGACTTGGTGTTGCCTATTTTTGTTAGTGGAGACTGACAAGAAGCCATTCTTCTAAGTATCATCCCACCACCATTTTTCCATTGTTTTAAAATGCAGGGAAATTTTGCAAGATAGCATTATACTTAGTAGCTGGAGGGTACGGTTTATTTTTGTGTGTGGTCGATGTGGATGGGGGGGTGAGGCCCTCTGTCAGTTCGCTGGTTAGTTTTAATTATCCCCAGAGAGGAGAAGTGGGCATGTGTTTGGCAGGTGAAAAGGGCGGATTCTGTTTCAGAAAATTAACGATGATCCCCATGGTCATCCCGTTCCTTTAATAATCCTTTACTTCATCAGCTGGAAATCCACCATGGTTCTATATACTCCTCTTTGCGTGGGAACAGGTAACTGGCTTGTTTCAAGAATTATGCCGCAGAGCTTTTCAATTAACCACTACGTTGAAAATTATTTGCAGGTGTTCAGCGTTTCACCATAATTGTGATAACGTGTGTATGTGCCTACTGAAACCAAATATGGCTGCTACGGACATAACTATGCTGAGGCGTAGCTGACTTGGTGTTGCCTATTTTTATCAGTGGAGACTGACAAGAAGCCATTCTTCTAAGTATCATCCGACCATCATTTTTCCATTGTTTAAAAATGCAGGGAAATTATGCAAGTTATCATTATAATTAGTAGCTGGAGGGTCCTTTTTTTTTTTTTTTTTGTGGGGTCAGTGTGGATGGGTTGGTCAGGCCATCTGTCAATTCACTGGTTTGTTTTTATTATCCCCAGAGAGGAGAAGTGGGCATGTGTTTGGCAGGTGAAAAGTGCGGATTCTGTTTCAGAGAATTAAACAGGATCCGCATGGTCATCTCATTCCTTTAAGAATCCTTTGCTTCATCAGCTGGGATTCCACCATGTTTCTGTATACTCCTCTATGCGTGGGCACAGGTACCTGGCTTGTTCCAAGAAGTATGCTGGAGAGTTTTCAAATTAACCAGTAAGTTGAAAATTATTTGCAGGTTTTCAGCGTTTCACCATAATTTTGATAACGTTTGTATGTGCCTCCTGAAACCCAAGAAGGCTGCGATGGATATAACTATGCTGAAGAGTAGCTGACTTGGTGTTGCCTATTTTTGTTAGGGGAGACATACAAGAAGCCATTCTTCTAAGTATCATAACACCACCATTTTTCCATTGTTTTAAAAGGCAGGGAAATTTTGCAAGTTAGCATTATAATTAGTAGCTGGAGGGTACGGTTTTTTTTTTTTTTTTGTGGTCGATGTGGATTGGGGGGTCAGGCCCTCTGTCACTTCGCTGGTTAGTTTTTATTATCCCCAGAGAGGAGAAGTGGGCATGTGTTTGGCAGGTTAAAAGTTCGGATTCTGTTTCAGGGAATGAAACAGGATCCGCATGCTCATCCCGTTCCTTTAGGAAACTTTTGCTTCATCAGCGGGGAATCCACCATGGTTCTATATACTGCTCTATGTGTGGGCACAGGTAACTGGCTTGTTCCAAGAAGTATGCCGCAGAGCTTTTCAATTAAGCAGTACGTTGAAAATTATTTGCAGGATTTCAGCGTTTCACCATAATTCTTGTAACGTTTGTATGTGTCTCCTGAAACCCAATATGGCTGCCACGGACATAAGTATGCTGAGGCGTAGCTGACTTCGTGTTGCCTATTTTTGTTAGTGGAGACTGACAAGAAGCCATTCTTCTATGTATCATCCCACCACCATTTTTCCATTTTTTTAAAATGCAGGGAAATTTTGCAAGTTAGCATTATAATTAGTAGCTGGAGGGTACGGTTTTTTTTTGTGTGTGGTCGTTGTGGATGGGGGGGTCAGGCCCTCTGTCAGTTCGCTGGTTAGTTTTTATAATCCCCAGAGAGGAGTAGTGGGCATGTGTTTGGAAGGTGAAAAGGGCGGATTCCGTTTCAGAGAATTAACGATGATCCCCATGGTCATCCCGTTCCTTTAATCATCCTTTACTTCATCAGCTGGAAATCCACCATGGTTCTATATACTCCTGTTTGCGTGGGAACAGGTAACTGGCTTGTTCCAAGAAGTATGCCGCAGAGCTTTTCAATTAACCACTACGTTGAAAAGTATTTGCAGGTGTTCAGCGTTTCACCATAATTGTGATAACGTTTGTTTGTGCCTCCTGAAACCCAAGAAGGCTGCGACGGACATAACTATGTTGAGGCGTAGCTGACTTGGTTTTGCCTATTTTTGTTAGTGGAGACTGACAAGAATCCATTCTTCTAAGTATCATCTCACCATCATTTTTCCACTGTTTAAAAATGCAGGAAAATTTTGCAAGTTAGCATTATAATTAGTAGCTGGAGGCTACGGTGTTTTTTTTTTTTTTTTTTTTTTCCTGTGGGGTCGGTGTGGATGTGTTGGTCAGGCCCTCTGTCAGTTCGCTGGTTTGTTTTTATTATCCCCAGAAAGGAGAAGTGGGTATTAGTACGGCAGGTGAAAACTGCGGATCTGTTTCAGAGAATTAAACAGGATCCGCATGGTAATCCCGTTCCTTTAAGAATCCTTTGCTTCATGAGATGGCAATCCACCATGGTTCTATATACTTCTCTATGCGTGGGCACAGGAAACTGGCTTGTTCCAAGAAGTATGCCTCAGAGCTTTTCAATTAACCAGTATGTTGAAAATCCTTTGCAAGTTTTCAGCGTTTCACCATAATTGTGATAACGTGTGTATGTGCCTACTGAAACCAAATATGGCTGCTACGGACATAACTATGCTGAGGCGTAGCTGACTTGGTGTTGCCTATTTTTGTCAGTGGAGACTGACAAGAAGCCATTCTTCTAAGTATCATCCCACCATCATTTCTCCATTGTTTAAAAATGCAGGGAAATTTTGCAAATTGGCATTATAATTAGTAGCTGGAGGGTACTTTTTTTTTGTGGGGTCGGTCAGGATGGGTGTTCAGGCCCTCTGTCAGATCGCTGGTTTGTTTTTATTATCCCCAGAGAAGAGTAGTGGGCATGTGTTTGGCAGGTGAAAAGGGCAGATTCTGTTTCAGAGAATTAAACAGGATCCGCATGGTCATCTCATTCCTTTAAGAATCCTTTGCTTCATCAGCAGGGATTCCAACATGTTTCTATATACTCCTCCTGCGTGGGCACAGGTACCTGGCTTGTTCCAAGAAGTATGCTGGAGAGTTTTCAAATTAACCAGTACGTTGAAAATTATTTGCAGGTGTTCAGCGTTTCACCATAATTTTGATAACGTTTGTATGTGCCTCCTGAAACCCAAGAAGGCTGCGACGGACATAACTATGCTGAGGAGTAGCTGACTTGGTGTTGCCTATTTTTGTGAGTGGAGACAGACAAGAAGCCATTCTTCTAAGTATCACCCCACCACCATTTTTCCATTGTTTTAAAATGCAGGGAAATTTTGCAAGTTAGCATTATCATTAGTAGCTGGAGGGTACGGTTTTTTTTTTTGTGTGTGGTTGATGTGGATGGGGGGGTCAGGCACTCTGTGAGTTCACTGGTTAGTTTTTATTATCCCCAGAGAGGAGAAGTGGGCATGTGTTTGGCAGGTGAAAAGGGCGGATTCTGTTTCAGAGAATTAACGATGATCCCCATGGTCATCCCGTTCCTTTAATAATCCTTTACTTCATCAGCTGGAAATCCACCATGGTTCTATATACTCCTCTTTGCGTGGGAACAGGTAACTGGCTTCTTCCAAGAAGTATGCCGCGGAGCTTTTCAATTAACCACTACGTTGAAAATTATTTGCAGGTGTTCAGCGTTTCACCATAATTGTGATAACGTTTGTTTGTGCCTCCTGAAACCCAAGAAGGCTGCGACGGACATAACTATGCTGAGGAGTAGCTGACTTGGTGTTGCCTATTTTTGTTAGTGGAGACTGACAAGAAGCCATTCTTCTAAGTATCATCTCACCATCATTTTTCCATTGTTTAAAAATGCAGGAAAATTTTGCAAGTTAGCATTATAATTAGTAGCTGGAGCCTACGGTGTTTTGTTTTTTTTTTCCTGTGGGGTAGGTGTGGATGTGTTGGTCAGGCCCTCTGTCAGTTCGCTGGTTTGTTTTTATTATCCCCAGAGAGGAGAATTGGGTATTAGTATGGCAGGTGAAATCTGCGGATCTGTTTTAGAGAAATAAACAGGATCCGCATGGTAATCCCATTCCTTTAAGAATCCTTTGCTTCATGAGCTGGGAATCCACCATGGTTCTATATACTTCTCTATGCGTGGGCACAGGAAACTGGCTTGTTCCAAGACGTATGCCTCAGAGCTTTTCAATTAACCAGTATGTTGAAAATCCTTTGCAGGTTTTCAGCGTTTCACCATAATTGTGATAACGTGTGTATGTGCCTACTGAAACCAAATATGGCTGCTACGGACATAACTATGCTGAGGCGTAGCTGACTTGGTGTTGCCTATTTTTGTCAGTGGAGACTGACAAGAAGCCATTCTTCTAAGAATCATCCCACCATCATTTCTCCATTGTTTAAAAATGCAGGGAAATTTTGCAAATTGGCATTATAATTAGTAGCTGGAGGGTACTTTTTTTTTGGTGGGGTCGGTCAGGATGGGTGTTCAGGCCCTCTGTCAGATCGCTGGTTTGTTTTTATTATCCCCAGAGAAGAGTAGTGGGCATGTGTTTGGCAGGTGAAAAGTGCGGATTCTGTTTCAGAGAATTAAACAGGATCCGCATGGTCATCCCATTCCTTTAAGAATCCTTTGCTTCATCAGCTGGGATTCCACCATGTTTCTATATACTCCTCTATGCGTGGGCACAGGTACCTGGCTTGTTCCAAGAAGTATGCTGGAGAGTTTTCAAATTAACCAGTACGTTGAAAATTATTTGCAGGTATTCAGCGTTTCACCATAATTTTGATAACGTTTGTATGTGCCTCCTGAAACCCAAGAAGGCTGCGACGGACATAACTATGCTGAGGAGTAGCTGACTTGGTGTTGCCTATTTTTGTTAGTGGAGACAGACAAGAAGCCATTCTTCTAAGTATCATCCCACCACCATTTTTCCATTGTTTTAAAAGGCAGGGAAATTTTGCAAGTTAGCATTGTCGCGCCGCAGTTGCCAGCAAGTACGACACGACCAGTTGGAGTTCTTCCAGCAGTAGTTTAATGAGGCATCTACAACAGTTACATGGCGAGAGACCTCGAACAGGAAATGCAAGCTGCTTTTATAGCCCCGGATAGGTGTGTCCCACAAGCGTGTCCCACAGGGATAGGTGGAGGGCCTGACTACGCATGTCCTGGGCGGGTACACTAGGAGGCCTAGACCGCTCCCCACAGCTCCCCCTTTTGTTTTTACCTCATGGTGAACGGAAGCCCCAGTCCGGATCTAGGGTCACAGTTCACCAAGGGGCGTATGGTCACCACTCTTCAGTGCAATGAGCGAGAGCTCATGAAGGTGCAAGGGCTGACCACAAAACAGGGGTCGCGCGCCCTTCCCGGTGCAATGGGGACAAGCCCTCGGGGTGCAAGGGCCACGCCATGCTGTCAAGGGGAAGAGCGGTAGTTGCCGTCCGTATGTAACATGCTTATCCACACTCCAGGAGGGGAGCCCTCATGAAGGGCAGCAAAGGCTTGAGCCATGACCGCCCGATCCCTCTGTTGTTGCCGTCGAACACGCATGAGTCCCCAGAACAGGAGGCCCAAACCAAGGCATCCCAGCAGGCCCAGGGACCCGAGACCGGCCCACTCCCGAACACTGCGGAGAAGAGATAGAAAGGTTGGGAGGAGGCCATCAGTGAACATAGGATCTAACCGGGTAGAATTAATATGGGTAATTTCCACTTGAAGCTGAGCAGCTAGCCTAGAGAAATTGGAGGACCAAGTTCCCTGTAATAGATTAGCTGCGCGAGAGAGGTTGTTATACGGGACTGAAGTGATACACAGCCCTGGCAGCCGCGTCCGTTGTAAGGGTAGTGAAGCATAGGGACCCTGCAAGGGTGTAAGAATCATTGCCCAGAACCTCCCCAGACTCATTGGACCACGGGAGGTAGGGAAGACCCAAAGAGGCATTGGTGGTAAAAGGTCGAGGGAATATGTGTGAATCATGGGTCACCGGCAGGGGTCTCGGGAATACAGGCAGGATGGCCCAACGACGTTTCGCCCTGGACAGCACTCCCAGGGCGAGGAGGGTCATGGTCAGGGAAAGCAGAATCCGCCACAACAGCATCGTCGTCAGGAGCCGGCGAGGAAGCAGCAGGATGACTGAGGCGTCGCGTGAGGCGTGTCGGAACCCAGATAGGGTCCGGGGCGTCCTGTGGAAAAACACAAACAGCTCCCCTGGATCTGCTGAGAATCAGATCCGGTCCTTTCCATTGATTACAAAGTACATCTTTCCACATCACCCGCTCGGAAAGGGGGGGGCCAGGATCCACATGGCGATCTGCCGCCGAGCGACCACGGTCATCCAGCAGCAAAAAATTTAAAGTATATAGAGTAAGAGATAGGGCAGATTTGGGAGACCTACCACCGCCCAAAGCCCCAGCCTCCCCCTTTTGTTTTTGTAAGTAGACTTTGATTGTGCCATGGGCGCGTTCTACAATGCCCTGGGCCTGGGGGTTATAGGGCAAGCCAGTGCGATGGGTAACGCCGAGACGGCGGCAAAATTGTTGAAAGGCCCGGGAAGTATAGGCCGGGCCGTTATCAGTCTTAAGGACCTCAGGCTTGCCCCAGGCAGCCCATGCTTCTAGACAGTGCGTGACGACATGACAGGCGCGCTCTCCAGCTAAAGGAGCGGCGTGGATAACCCCAGAACAGGTGTCTACGGACACATGAACATAAGACAACTTACCAAACATGGGAATGTGAGTGACGTCCATCTGCCACACCTGGAGAGGCCGAAGGCCCCACGGGTTGACGCCCACGGAAGGTTGTGAGCGGAAAGGTGCACAGTCCGCACACTGGAGGACCACTTCCCGCGCAGAGGCGTGGGGGAGACCAAATTTAAGGCGTAAAGTACAAGCTGGGACATGGTACAACGAATGGAAGTTGCGGGCACTTTCCAAAGGAGAAGCAAGCCAACATAATTTCGTGGCCCGATCCGCCAGGGCATTGCCGGCAGCCATAGGTCCAGGCAAGAGCGAGTGGGCCCGAATATGAGTGATAAAGAACCTCGCACTGCGCGAGTGGATGGCTGACCGGACAGCACAGAATAAAGAGTATACTGTGCTCCGTGGGTTCAAGGCATGAGACACTTCTAACAACCGAACAGCCTGAACGACAGACAGAATCAGAGACAATGTTGAGTGGTCCTGGGAAAGTACGGAGGACCAACTCAACGATGGCACATTCCACATGCTGAGGGGAAGAGTAAGGAAAAGAAGCGGTGAAGGCCTGGCCATTGACAACATAACTACCCGTACTATTAGAGGACCCATCAGTATAAACTGTAGTAGCATTGGGAAGAGGGTCAGAAGACGTGACACGGGGGAAGATAATCTGATGTCGCAGAGCAAACTGAAGAAGAGGGTGCTTGGGGAAATGATTGTCTATAACACCAGAAAAAGAGCATCGAAGGACTGCCCAACTGTCTACCGAGGCACAGAGAATCTGTACTGGAGCTCTAGTATAGGGGCAATGGAGAACAGAAGGATGGGCCCCAAAATGAGTTAAGGAGAGTTTAAGCGCAGACAACGCGAGATCAGCAACCGCGGTAGGATAGTGCTCAATGGCCCGTCGCGGAGAGGTATGCGCGTGAATCCAGAGCAGAGGGCCCTCCTGCCAAAGAACTGCAGTAGGTGTCTCCAAAGAGGGCAAAAGGCAAAGAGAAAAAGGCTGATCAGGCTGGATCCGAACCAACTGGGCGTGCTGTATCGCCTCCTCGACCAGCCGAAGGGCCTGTCGTGTGTCAGGAGTCAGAACGCGAGGGGACAATATGTCTGAATCACCCTCCAGCACCCGGAACAAAGGGCTCAGCTGTGCTGTGGACAGGCGAAGATAAGGGCGAAGCCAATTGATGTCACCTAGTAACTTTTGGAAATCATTTAGGTTGTGAAGACCATCTACCCGAATAGTAATTTTTTGAGGATGAATGGACAAGGGGCCTATATGGGCCCCCAAAAACTCCCCTATATTACCTTCCTGAACCTTTTCGGGTGCTAAGTGCAGCCCGTAGGAAGAGAAATGGGCACACAAAGTGGCATAAGCACGGTGAAGATATGAAGGGTCGGAATGACAAAGAAGAAGATCATCCATGTAATGTAGAATCCTAATCGAAGGAAAGGTGTGGCGCACGGGAGCTACAGCTGCTGCCACATACAGTTGACACATGGTTGGGCTGTTGGCCATCCCCTGAGGTAAGACTCTCCAGTGATAGCGAGAGTCAGGCTCTTCATGATTTGGGGAAGGAACAGTGAAGGCAAAACGTTCTCTATCATCGGGGTGCAGCGGGATAGAGAAAAAACAATCCTTAATATCTACAATAAGGAGATGCCAAAATCGGGGCAAGGTGGAGAGAAGAGGGAGACCACGCTGCACCGGACCCATGATCTGCATTTGTTCGTTGACTGCACGAAGATCGTGCAACAGTCGCCACTTGCCTGATTTTTTCTGAATAACAAAAATAGGAGTGTTCCAAGGGGAGTGAGAGGGTTCCAAGTGTCCCAACCGAAGCTGCTCAGCGACTAGCTCACGTGCAGCGGAGAGTTTGGGAGTGGAGAGGGGCCACTGAGGCACCCAAACCGGCTTCTCCGTAAACCATGGGATGGGTATCGGTTGCTCCTCAGTGGCCCCTACGAAAAACCCAGACCATGCCGAGGGGGGCGAGGCTGAGGCTCAACGGGTTCGGTTCTGCCTTGCAGCCGAGACCCCAGTCCCCTTCCAGGAACATAGCCCATCTCTCGCATCATATGTTGACTTTGTGGCGAATACTCATTAGTGAGACGAAGGGCCATTTGACTCAAAACATCTCTGCCCCAGAGGTTAACAGGGAGAGGCATCACATAAGGGCGAAATGTGCCCTGATTGCCTTCAGAGTCCTTCCAGTGAAGATGAGCAGCACTTAGATCAGGGGTGGCAGCATAGCCAAGACCCTGAAGTGTCTGGGTGGAAGGGACAGTGGGCCATGCGGATGGCCACCACTTAGATGACATGACACTGGAGTCGGCTCCCGTGTCCAACAAACCTGAAAAAGACTTTCCTTGTATTATAAGGGGGAGCATAGGTCTCTCACCCATATGAAGGGACAGATATGCAGCATTGACCTCAGAACTGCCAAAACCCGCTGTCCCCCGTGTACGGGGGGCAGCGGGAAATCGTGCATGGAGGCTGGGGAGCAAGAGCAACTGAGCAATCCGATCCCCTGGGCAAATGGAAACGACCCCTCTGGGAGCCGTCGCCAATATCTGTACTGTACCTGTAAAATCAGAATCTATAACTCCTGGATGGATAAGCAAGCCCCGCAAGGTTGAGGAAGAGCGACCAATCACTAGACCCACAGAG
This sequence comes from Eulemur rufifrons, assembly GCF_041146395.1. NCBI lineage: Eukaryota > Metazoa > Chordata > Mammalia > Primates > Lemuridae > Eulemur > Eulemur rufifrons. The sequence goes on along the minus strand of NC_090994.1, from coordinate 27,614,107 downwards.
TCTGGGGGCAAGGGTCCCTTAAAATCCGAAGGAATTGGCTGACACCCCATTTCAGGGGTCAATACTGTGAGGGTGGTGGCACGGAGGTCCAATCCTGCGGAACCCGAAGTGGCTCGCCGGACCTCCCTTGGGGCGTTAGTGACGGCGATTGCAGCTGAGGCATCAGCGCTGGCGTCGCCAGGGACTGATGGAAGGCCCCATACTTTTGCGGGCCCTGGGGTCGAGGGCCCTCCCTCCCGTTTTTTGGCACATTAAAGACCTTAGGCCGAGCACCTCCAGCGGGGGCACTCCCTGCAGGGTCCAGGGGCCGCCCCCGAAGATCCTTGACGGATCGACATTCAGAGGCCAAATGACGCCCCTTGCCACAGCGCGAGCAGATTTCCGGCACCGCACGGGAAGGCCGGGGGCGCGGGCGCGAAGAAGCCCGGCACTGTCGCCGTATGTGCCCTCGTTGACCGCAGTTATAGCAGGTCACATTGGCACTCTCCCGGGCAGCCACGATAGCGGCTGCCAGTCCTGCAGAGGTCAGTGGGCCCCCGATCTCCCGGCAAGCTTTAAGCCAAGCGGTAAGGCCCTTGTTCTTCCAAGGAATGATGGCATTGCGGCAGGCTTCAGTGCACTGCTCAAACACTAGTTGTTCTACCAGGGGCATCGCCGTGTCAGCATCCCCGAAAATGCGGGCCGCACATTCCACCATACGAGCCACGAAATCAGAAAAAGGCTCTGTAGGTCCCTGAACCACTTTGGTTAAGTTACCTGCAACCTGTCCCCGATTAGGCAGCTGCTGCCAAGCTTTTATGGCCAATTGGTTAATCTGAGCATATACTTGTACGGGGAAACAGGTTTGATTGTTCTGCCACTGACCCAAACCCAATAGCATATCAGCGTTCCAAGCGGGTTGACCCTGTTGAGCATTAACACGGGCTTGGTTGACACAAGCCTCCTGGTAAAGGGATTTCCAATCTAAATACTGCCCGGTGGATAAACAAGCCCGCACAGTGCTGGCCCAATCACTAGGAGTCATAGCGTGGGCAGCCAAACGATCTAGCAGGCCCCTAGTATAAGCGGCATTGCAACCGTAAGCCTGCACTGCCTGGGCCAGGTCTTTCAGTAGCTTGTAGTCGAGTGGCTCATGGTGCCGTTGTTGGTTGGCATCCTCAAATACAGGAAAGCACTGGCTGACTTTTCTCCGAACCCGGTCGGACATGAAAGATGTACCTCCCCCGCCATCAACTGGTGGGGGAGGGGCGGAGGCATACGGAGGCGGGCGATAATGCTCCGCCTCATACGCCGCCACCGCCTCCTCCAAGTCCGCCTTATCGGCCGGAGAAAGCTCCGCCTCCCTCTCGCGAGACGAGGAAGAGGAAGAAGAGCGGGACAAAGAAGAGGAAGAAGAAGAAGAAGACGAAGACAGATGGAGGGCAGCCATTTTACAAGCCACGTCCTCCCTAGATAACGGGCTGGGCAACGGGCGTCCCTGTCGCCTTCCTGAGCGCCCTCCCTTGCGGGCGGCTCCCCGCTTTTCTTCCGACCGGGTTCTCGAACACCCCGGCCGGTCCGGACCACCCTTATCCCTTTCTGACATACTATCTTGATAGTCACTCAGAGCTTGCTGCCCCTGCTGCACTTGAATACTACAAGGAGAGTCCTCTAGGCAGGTGCGCACCAATGCCCAAATAGGAAGGACGCACTCTCAAAGGGGCCCAGTAGCACGGGCACAGCGAAGGTCCTTCTCTAATTTATCCCAGCTCGGAACGGTGAAAGAGCCCGAGTGGAGAAACCATGATGCCACACGATCTACTTCCTGCATAAAATGCCGTAAGACACGCTCGGGGATTTTCAACTCTCGTGCAGCCAAAAGCTCCTGTAGAGCACGGAGCAGCTGGGCGCTCGGGGAATTTCCCATAGTGAAGCACGATCAAAGGTGGGGGTCCAACTCTACCTCTACTACTGCGGTTCTGACCTCACCTCTAATGAGGTCGTCTCCGCCTGGTGCGAGAGTTCCCGGGTCTCGGCACCACTTGTCGCGCCGCAGTTGCCAGCAAGTACGACACGACCAGTTGGAGTTCTTCCAGCAGAAGTTTAATGAGGCATCTACAACAGTTACATGGCGAGAGACCTCGAACAGGAAATGCAAGCTGCTTTTATAGCCCCGGATAGGTGTGTCCCACAAGCGTGTCAAACAGGGATAGGTGGAGGACCTGACTACGCATGTCCTGGGCGGGTACACTAGGAAGCCTAGACCGCTCCCCACAAGCATTATAATTAGTAGCTAGAGGGTACGGTTTTTTTGTGTGTGTGGTCGATGTGGATGGGGGGGTCAGGCCCTCTGTCAGTTCGCTGGTTAGTTTTTATTATCCCCAGAGAGGAGAAGTGGGCATGTGTTTGGCAGGTGAAAAGGGCGGATTCTGTTTCAGAGAATTAACGATGATCCCCATGGTCATCCCGTTCCTTTAATAATCCTTTACTTCATCAGCTGGAAATCCACCATGGTTCTATATACTCCTCTTTGCGTAGGAACAGGTAACTGACTTGTTCCAAGAAGTATGCCGCAGAGCTTTTCAATTAACCACTACGTTGAAAATTATTTGCAGGTGTTCAGCGTTTCACCATAATTGTGATAACGTTTGTTTGTGCCTCCTGAAACCCAAGAAAGCTGCGACGGACATAACTATGCTGAGGAGTAGCTGACTTGGTGTTGCCTATTTTTGTTAGTGGAGACTGACAAGAAGCCATTCTTCTAAGTATCATCCCACCACCATTTTTCCATTGTTTTAAAATGCAGGGAAATTTTGCAAGTTAGCATTATAATTAGTAGCTGGAGGGTACGTTTTTTTTTTGTTTTTTTTTTGTGTGGTCGATGTGGATGGGGGGGTCAGGCCCTCTGTCAGTTCACTGGTTAGTTTTTATTATAAAGAGAGAGGAGAAGTGGGCATGTCTTTGGCAGGTGAAAAGGGCGAAATCTGTTTCAGAGAATTAACGATGATCCCCATGGTCATCCCGTTCCTTAAATAATCCTTTACTTCATCAGCTGGAAATCCACCATGGTTCTATATACTCCTCTTTGCGTGGGAACAGGTAACTGGCTTGTTCCAAGAAGTATGCCGCAGAGCTTCTCAATTAACCACTACGTTGAAAATTATTTGCAGGTGTTCAGCGTTTCACCATAATTGTGATAACGTTTGTTTGTGCCTCCTGAAACCCAAGAAGGCTGCGACGGACATAACTATGCTGAGGAGTAGCTGACTTGGTGTTGCCTATTTTTCTTAGTGGAGACTGAAAAGAAGCCTTTCTTCTAAGTATCATCCCACCACCATTTTTCCATTGTTTTAAAATGCAGGGAAATTTTGCAAGTTAGCATTATAATTAGTGGCTGGTTGGTACGGTTTTTTTTTTTGTGTGTGTGTGGTCGATGTGGATGGGGGGGTCAGGCCCTCTGTCAGTTCGCTGGTTAGTTTTTATTATCCCCAGAGAGGAGAAGTGGGCATGTGTTTGGCAGGTGAAAAGTGCGGATTCTGTTTCAGAGAATTAAACAGGATCCGCATGGTCATCTCATTCCTTTAAGAATCCTTTGCTTCATCAGCTGGGATTCAACCATGTTTCTATATACTCCTCTATTCGTGGACACAGGTACCTGGCTTGTTCCAAGAAGTATGCTGGAGAGTTTTCAAATTAACCAGTACGTTGAAAATTATTTGCAGGTTTTCAGCGTTTCACCATAATTTTGATAACGTTTGTATGTGCCTCCTGAAATTCAAGAAGGCTGCGACGGACATCACTATGCTGAGGAGTAGCTGACTTGGTGTTGCCTATTTTTGTTAGTGGAGACAGACAAGAAGCCATTATTCTAAGTAACATCCCACCACCATTTTTCCATTGTTTTAAAATGCAGGGAAATTTTGCAAGTTAGCATTATAATTAGTAGCTGGAGGGTATGGTTTTTTTTTTTATGTGGTCGATGTGGATGGGGGGGTCAGGCCCTCTGTCAGTTCGCTGGTTAGTTTTTATTATCCCCAGAGAGGAGAAGTGGGCATGTGTTTGGCAGATGAAAAGGGCGGATTCTGTTTCAGTGAATTCACGATGATCCCCATGGTCATCCCGTTCCTTTAATAATCCTTTAGTTCATCAGCTGGAAATCCACCATGGTTCTATATACTCCTCTCTGCGTGGGCACAGGAAATTGGCTTGTTCCAAGAAGCATGCCTCAGAGCTTTTCAATTAACCAGTATGTTGAAAATCCTTTGCAGGTTTTCAGCGTTTCACCATAATTGTGATAACGTGTGTATGTGCCTACTGAAACCAAATATGGCTGCTACGGACATAACTATGCTGAGGCGTAGCTGACTTGGTGTTGCCTATTTTTGTCAGTGGAGACTGACAAGAAGCCATTCTTCTAAGTATCATCCCACCATCATTTCTCCATTGTTTAAAAATGCAGGGAAATTTTGCAAATTGGCATTATAATTAGTAGCTGGAGGGTACTTTTTTTTTGTGGGGTCGGTCAGGATGGGTGTTCAGGCCCTCTGTCAGAACGCTGGTTTGTTTTTATTATCCCCAGAGAAGAGTAGTGGGCATGTTTTGGCACGTGAAATGTGCGGATTCTGTTTCAGAGAATTAAACAGGATCCGCATGGTCCTCTCATTCCTTTAAGAATCCTTCGCTTCATCAGCTGGGATTCCACCATGTTTCTATATACTCCTCTATGCGTGGGACCAGGTACCTGGCTTGTTCCAAGAAGTATGCTGGAGAGTTTTCAAATTAACCAGTACGTTGAAAATTATTTGCAGGTTTTCAGCATTTCTCCATAATTTTGATAACGTTTGTATGTGCCTCCTGAAACCCAAGAAGGCTGCAACGGACATAACTATGCTGAGGAGTAGCTGACTTGGTGTTGCCTATTTTTGTTAGTGGAGACAGACAAGGAGCCATTCTTCTAGGTATCATCCCACCACCGTTTTTCCATTGTTTTAAAATGCAGGGAAATTTTGCAAGTTAGCATTATAATTAGTAGCTGGAGGGTACGGTTTTTTTTTGTGTGTGGTCGATGTGGATGGGGGGGTCAGGCCCTCTGTCAGTTCGCTGGTTAGTTTTTATTATCCCCAGAGAGGAGAAGTGGGCATGTGTTTGGCAGGTGAAAAGGGCGGATTCTGTTTCAGAGAATTAACGATGATCCCCATGGTCATCCCGTTCCTTTAATAATCCTTTACTTCATCAGCTGGAAATCCACCATGGTTCTGTATACTCCTCTTTGCGTGGGAACAGGTAACTGGCTTGTTCCAAGAAGTATGCCGCAGAGCTTTTCAATTAACCACTACGTTGAAAATTATATGCAGGTTTCAGCGTTTCACCATAATTGTGATAACGTTTGTTTGTGCCTCCTGAAACCCAAGAAGGCTGCGACGGACATAACTATGCTGAGGAGTAGCTGACTTGGTTTTGCCTATTTTTGTTAGTGGAGACTGACAAGAATCCATTCTTCTAAGTATCATCTCACCATCATTTTTCCATTGTTTAAAAATGCAGGAAAATTTTGCAAGTTAGCATTATAATTAGTAGCTGGAGGCTACGGTGTTTTTTTTTTTTTTCCTGTGGGGTCGGTGTGGATGTGTTGTTCAGGCCCTCTGTCAGTTCGCTGGTTTGTTTTTATTATCCCCAGAGAGGAGACGTGGGTATTAGTATGGCAGGTGAAAACCGCGGATCTGTTTCAGAGAATTAAACAGGATCCGCATGGTAATCCCGTTCCTTTAAGAATCCTTTGCTTAATGAGCTGGGAATCCACCATGGTTCTATATACTTCTCTATGTGTTGGCACAGGAAACTGGCTTGTTCCAAGAAGTATGCCTCAGAGCTTTTCAATTAACCAGTATGTTGAAAATCCTTTGCAGGTTTTCAGCGTTTCACCATAATTGTGATAACGTGTGTATGTGCCTACTGAAACCCAATATGGCCGCTACAGACATAACTATGCCGAGGCGTAGCTGACTTGGTGTTGCCTATTTTTGTCAGTGGAGACTGACAAGAAGCCATTCTTCTAAGTATCATCCCACCATCATTTCTCCATTGTTTAAAAATGCAGGGAAATTTTGCAAATTGGCATTATAATTAGTAGCTGGAGGGTACTTTTTTTTTTGTGGGGTCAGTCAGGATGGGTGTTCAGGCCCTCGGTCAGATCGCTGGTTTGTTTTTATTATCCCCAGAGAAGAGTAGTGGGCATGTGTTTGGCAGGTGAAAAGTGCGGATTCTGTTTCAGAGAATTAAACAGGATACGCATGGTCATCTCATTCCTTTAAGAATACTTTGCTTCATCAGCTGGGATTCCACCATGTTTCTATATACTCCTCTATGCGTGGGCACAGGTCCCTGGCTTGTTCCAAGAAGTATGCTGGAGAGTTTTCAAATTAACCAGTACGTTGAAAATTATTTGCAGGTTTTCAGCGTTTCACCATAATTTTGAAAACGTTTGTATGTGCCTCCTGAAACCCAAGAAGGCTCGACGGACATAACTATGCTGAGGCATAGCTGACTTGGTGTTGCCTATTTTTGTTACTGGAGACAGACAAGAAGCCATTCTTCTAAGTATCATCCCACCACCATTTTTCCATTGTTTTAAAATGCAGGGAAATTTTGCAATTTAGCATGATAATTAGTAGCTGGAGGGTACGGTTTTTTTTTTGTGTGTGTGGTCGATGTGGATGGGGGGTTCAGGCCCTCTGTCAGTTCGCTGGTTAGTTTTCATTATCCCCAGAGAGGAGAAGTGGGCATGTGTTTGGCAGGTGAAAAGGGCGGATTCTGTTTCAGAGAATTAACGATGATCCCCATGGTCATCCCGTTCCTTTAATAATCCTTTACTTCATCAGCTGGAAATCCACCATGGTTCTATATACTACTCTTTGCGTGGGAACAGGTAACTGGCTTGTTCCAAGAAGTATGCCGCAGAGCTTCTCAATTAACCACTACGTTGAAAATTATTTGGAGGTGTTCAGCGTTTCACCATAATTGTGATAACGTTTGTTTGTGCCTCCTGAAACCCAAGAAAGCTGCGACGGACATAACTATGCTGAGGCGTAGCTGACTTGGTTTTGCCTATTTTTGTTAGTGGAGACTGACAAGAATCCATTCTTCTAAGTATCATCTCACCATCATTTTTCCATTGTTTAAAAATGCAGGAAAATTTTGCAAGTTAGCATTATAATTAGTAGCTGGAGGCTACGGTGTTTTTTTTTTTTTTTCCTGTGGGGTCGGTGTGGATGTGTTGGTCAGGCCCTCTGTCAGTTCGCTGGTTTGTTTTTATTATCCCCAGAGAGGAGAAGTGGGTATTAGTATGGCAGGTGAAAACTGCGGATCTGTTTCAGAGAATTAAACAGGATCCGCATGGTCATCCCGTTCCTTTAAGAATCCTTTGCTTCATGAGCTGGGAATCCACCATGGTTCTATATACTTCTCTATGCGTGGGCACAGGAAACTGGCTTGTTCCAAGAAGTATGCCGCAGAGCTTTTCAATTAACCACTACGTTGAAAATTATTTGGAGGTGTTCAGCGTTTCACCATAATTTTGATAACGTTTGTTTGTGCCTCCTGAAACCCAAGATGGCTGCCACGAACATAACTATGCTGAGGCATAGCTGACTTGGTTTTGCCTATTTTTGTTAGTGGAGACTGACAAGAATCCATTCTTCTAAGTATCATCTAACCACCATTTTTCCATTGTTTAAAAATGCTGGAAAATTTTGCAAGTTAGCATTATAGTTAGTAGATGGAGGCTACGGTGTTTTTTTTTTTTTTCCTGTGGGGTCGGTGTGGATGTGTTGGTCAGGCCCTCTGTCAGTTCGCTGGTTTGTTTTTATTATCCCCAGAGAGGAGAAGTGGGTATTAGTATGGCAGGTGAAAACTGCGGATCTGATTAAGAGAATTAAACAGGATCCGCATGGTAATCCCGTTCCTTTAAGAATCCTTTGTTTCATGAGCTGGGAATCCACCATGGTTCTATATACTTCTCTATGCGTGGGCACAGGAAACTGGCTTGTTCCAAGAAGTATGCCTCAGAGCTTTTCAATTAACCAGTATGTTGAAAATCCTTTGCAGGTTTTCAGCGTTTCACCATAATTGTGATAACGTGTGTATGTGCCTACTGAAACCAAATATGGCTGCTACGGACATAACTATGCTGAGGCGTAGCTGACTTGGTGTTGCCTATTTTTGTCAGTGGAGACTGACAAGAAGCCATTCTTCCAAGTATCATCCCACCATCATTTCTCCATTGTTTAAGAATGCAGGGAAATTTTGCAAATTGGCATTATAATTAGTAGCTGGAGGGTACTTTTTTTTTTTGTGGGGTCGGTCAGGATGAGTGTTCAGGCCCTCTGTCAGATCGCTGGTTTGTTTTTATTATCCCCAGAGAAGAGTAGTGGGCATGTGTTTGGCAGGTGAAAAGTGCGGATTCTGTTTCAGAGAATTAAACAGTATCCGCATGGTCATCTCATTCCTTTAAGAATCCTTTGCTTCATCAACTGGGATTCCACCATGTTTCTATATACTCCTCTATGCGTGGGCACAGGTACCTGGCTTGTTCCAAGAAGTATGCCGGAGAGTTTTCAATTTAACCAGTACGTTCAAAATTATTTGCAGGTTTTCAGCGTTTCACAATAATTTTGATAACGTTTGTATGTGCCTCCTGAAACCCAAGAAGGCTGCGACGGACATAACTATGCTGAGGAGTAGCTGACTTGATGTTGCCTATTTTTGTTAGTGGAGACAGACAAGAAGCCATTCTTCTAAGTATCATCCCACCACCATTTTTCCATTGTTTTAAAATGCAGGGAAATTTTGCAAGTTAGCATTATTATTAGTAGCTGGAGGGTACGGTTCTTTTTGGGTGTGGTCGATGTGGATGGGGGGTCAGGCCCTCTGTCAGTTCGCTGGTTAGTTTTTATTATCCCCAGAGAGGAGAAGTGGGCATGTGTTTGGCAGGTGAAAAGGGCGGATTCTGCTTCAGAAAATTAACGATGATCCCCATGGTCATCCCGTTCCTTTAATAATCCTTTACTTCATCAGCTGGAAATCCACCATGGTTCTATATACTACTCTTTGCGTGGGAACAGGTAACTGGCTTGTTCCAAGAAGTATGCCGCAGAGCTTTTCAATTAACCACTACGTTGAAAATTATTTGCACGTGTTCAGCGTTTCACCATAATTGTGATAACGTTTGTTTGTAACTCCTGAAACCCAAGTTGGCTGCCACGAACATAACGATGCTGAGGGGTAGCTGACTTGGTTTTGCCTATTTTTGTTAGTGGAGACTGACAAGAATCCATTCTTCTAAGTATCATCTCACCATCATTTTTCCATTGTTTAAAAATGCAGGATAATTTTGCAAGTTAGCATTATACTTAGTAGCTGGAGGCTACGGTGTTTTGTTTTTTTTTTTCTGTGGGGTCGGTGTGTATGTTTTGGTCAGGCCCTCTGTCAGTTCGCTGGTTTGTTTTTATTATCCCCAGAGAGGAGAAGTGGGTATTAGTATGGCAGGTGAAAACTGCGGATCTGTTTCAGAGAATTAAACAGGATCCGCATGGTAATCCCGTTCCTTTAAGAATCCTTTGCTTCATGAGCTGGGAATCCACCATGGTTCTATATACTTCTCTATGCGTGGGCACAGGAAACTGGCTTGTTCCAAGAAGTATGCCTCAGAGCTTTTCAATTAACCAGTATGTTGAAAATCCTTTGCAGGTTTTCAGCGTTTCACCATAATTGTGATAACGTGTGTATGTGCCTACTGAAACCAAATATGGCTGCTACGGACATAACTATGCTGAGGCGTAGCTGACTTGGTGTTGCCTATTTATGTCAGTGGAGACTGACAAGAAGCCATTCTTCTAAGTATCATCCCACCATCATTTCTCCATTGTTTAAAATGCAGGGAAATTTTGAATGTTATCATTATAATCAGTAGCTGGAGGGTACTTTTTTCTTTTTTTGTGGGGTCAGTGTGGATGGGTTGGTCAGGCCATCTGTCAATTCACTGGTTTGTTTTTATTATCCCCAGAGAGGAGAAGTGGAATGTGTTTGGCAGGTGAAAATTTCGGATTCTGTTTCAGAGAATTAAACAGGATCCGCATGGTCATCTTATTCCTTTAAGAATCCTTTGCTTCATCAGCTGGGATTCCACCATGTTTCTATATACTCCTCTATGCGTGGGCACAGGTACCTGGCTTGTTCCAAGAAGTATGCTGGAGAGTTTTCAAATTAACCAGTACGTTGAAAATTATTTGCAGGTTTTCAGCGTTTCACCATAATTTTGATAACGTTTGTATGTGCCTCCTGAAACCCAAGAAGGCTGCGACGGACATAACTATGTTGAGGAGTAGCTGACTTGGTGTTGCCTATTTTTGTTAGTGGAGACTGACAGGAAGCCGTTCTTCTAAGTATCATCTCACCACCATTTTTCCATTGTTTTAAAATGCAGGGAAATTTTGCAAGTTAGCATTATAATTAGTAGCTGGAGGGTACGGATATTTTTTTGTGTGGTCCATGTCGATGGGGGCGTCAGGCCCTCTGTCAGTTCGCTGGTTAGTTTTTATTATCCCCAGAGAGGAGAAGTGGGCATGTGTTTGGCAGGTGAAAAGTGCGGATTCTGTTTCAGAGAATTAACGATGATCCCCATGGTCATCCCGTTCCTTTAATAATCCTTTACTTCATCAGCTGGAAATCCACCATGGTTCTATATACTCCTCTTTACATGGGAACAGGTAACTGGCTTGTTCCAAGAAGTATGCCGCAGAGCTTTTCAATTAACCACTACCTTGAAAATTATTTGCAGGTGTTCAGCGTTTCACCATAATTGTGATAACGTTTGTTTGTGCCTCCTGAAACCCAAGAAGGCTGCGACGGACATAACTATGCTGAGGAGTAGCTGACTTGGTGTTGCCTATTTTTGTTAGTGGAGACTGACAAGAAGCCATTCTTCTAAGTATCATCCCACCACCATTTTTCCATTGTTTTAAAATGCAGGGAAATTTTGCAAGTTAGCATTATAATTAGTAGATGGAGGGTACGGTTTTTTTTGTGTGTGTGTGGTCGATGTGGATGGGGGGGTCAGGCCCTCTGTCCGTTCCCAGGTTAGTTTTTATTATCCCCAGAGAGGAGAAGTGGGCATGTGTTTGGCCTGTGAAATGTGCGGATTCTGTTTCAGAGAATTAAACATTATCCGCATGGTCATCTCATTCCTTTAAGAATCCTTTGCTTCATCAGCTGGGATTCCACCATGTTTCTATATACTCCTCTATGCGTGGGCACAGGTATATGCCTTGTTCCAAGAAGTATGCCGCAGAGCTTTTCAATTAACCACTACGTTGAAAATTATTTGCAGGTGTTCAGCATTTAACCCTAACCAGAACCCCTAAAGCTATCCCTGAACCCTATCCCTAATCCCAGCAGTAAACTTTAACCCTAAACCTAAGCCCAACCCGTAACCCTAATCCTATCCTTTTACCCTAAAACTAACCCCTAAACCTAACCCCTATACCTCACCCTAACTCTAACCCCAATCCTAATTCTAACCATACCCCTTCATAAAACACTAACTCCTAACCGCTCACCCTAACACTAACCAAAAACCCTAATCACTAATCCCTAACCCTAACGCTTAACCTTTACCCTAACCGTTAACCCTCACCCTAAATCTTAACACTGACCCTAACCTTAACCTTTAACTCTTAGCCTAACCCTTAACCCTACAGTAAGGAAGACCCTTAATGCTAATGGGATCCCTTATCCCTAACCCTAACACTACAGCTAAAAATAACCCTAACCTTGGATCCTTAAACCTAACCCCTAACACTTACTTTAACCCCAAACCCTAACCCTAATCCTAAGCATTAAACCTAACCCTATCTCTTAACCCTAACGCTAGCCCTTACCCTAACGCCTAGATCTAACCCTAAATCTAAACTACCGCCTAATCCTAACCTTAAGCCCTAATGCTAACACTAACCCTGAACCCTAAACCTACCCGTAACCCTTAACACTAACCCTATCCGTGAACCTTAACCCTGACCCTAACCATTACCCGCACCCAAGCATTTAACCCTCACCCTAACCCTAATCCTTAATGATAACCCTAACACTAAACCCTAACCCTAAGCCCAACACTTAACCCTAATCCTATCCCTTAACCCTAACCCTAACCCTAATGCTAACCCCTAAACGTAACCCTAACCGTCACCAGTAAACCTAACCCTAACGTCTAACACAAACCATAGCACATAACTCTAACCCTAAAACTAACCCTAACCTTAACCCTAAACCCTAACTCTTAACCTTAACCCTAAGCATTAACTCTCACGCTAACCTTTATTCCTAACCCTAATCCTAATCTTCAACCCTAAACCTAACACTTAACCCTAACCCTATACCAAACCCTAACCCCTCATCTTAACCCTAACCGTAAACCTGAACCCTAAACCAAAGTGTAACCGTTAAACCGAAGAGTAACCTTTAACCCTAACCCTATTCCCTAACCCTAAGCCCTCAGCCTAACACTAAACTTCATCCTTAACCCTAACCATAATCCTAACCCTAAATCTAATTCTCAGACTTCTTGCTTTCTTAGAGTTTAGAAAGCCTGCAATCCTCCCATGCCATGCCTGAAAGGAGGCTCTACCACTGTGTCCTGCATGAAACCCACGGGCCCATACCCAGAGTATGATAGAGTGGGTTCCCGGGTACAATCCCAGCCCCCTAAACTCCCCCCGCCCGCCTAATGCAGACAGGGCTCGTGCGCTAAGCATAAACAATACCTTTAACAGATAACCCTAACCCTGAACATAACATCCAACCCTGTTCCTATTTCTCCCCTTAACACGTAAACCTCACCGTGCGCCTAACTTTAACCTCTTATCCTAACGTTAATGCATAACCCATTTCCTGAGAACAACCCCTGTCCCATAATTCTAACCCTATCTCCTAGTCATCACTGTGACACCTAATCCCTAACCCTAATTCTAAACCGCTAACCCTAACTGTAACCCTACCTACAACCCTAACACTGACAGTAACCCTTACTTCTAACCCCAACGCTATGCCTAACAAAAACCCTAACCCTTGACCCTAACCCTTCAACCTAACCCCTAAGCCTTACCCTAACCCTTAACCCTAATCCTAATCCTAACCATTAAACCTAACCCTAGCTCTTAAAGCTAACCCTAAACCTTACCCTCACGACTAGACCTAACCCTGACACTAACCTAACACCTAACCCTAACCAGAACCCCTAAAGCTAACCCTGAACCCTATCCCTAACCCTAGCAGTAAACTTTAACCCTAAACCTAAGCCCAACCCGTAACCCTAATCCTATCCTTTTACCCTAAAACTAACCCCTAAACCTAACCCCTATACCTCACCCTAACTCTAACCCCAATCCTAATTCTAACCATACCCCTTCATAAAACACTAACTCCTAACCGCTAACCCTAACGCTAACCAAAAACCCTAATCACTAATCCCTAACCCTAATGCTTAAACTTTACCCTAACCGTTAACCCTCACCCTAAATCTTAACACTGACCCTAACCTTCACCTTTAACTCTAAGCCTAACCCTTAACCCTACAGTAAGGAAGACCCTTAATGCTAATGGGATCCCTTATCCCTAACCCTAACACTACAGCTAAAAATAACTCTAACCTTGGATCCTTAAACCTAACCCCTAACACTTACTTTAACCCCAAACCCTAACCCTAATCCTAAGCATTAAACCTAACCCTATCTCTTAACCCTAACGCTAGCCCTTACCCTAACGCCTAGATCTAACCCTAATTCTAACCTACCGCCTAATCCTAACCTTAAGCCCTAATGCTAACTCTAACCCTGAACCCTAAACCTACCCGTAACCCTTAACACTAACCCTATCCGTGAACCTTAACCCTGACCCTAACCATTACCCGCACCCAAGCATTTAACCCTGATTCTAACCCTAATCCTTAATGATAAACCTAACACTAAACCCTAACCCTAAGCCCAACACTTAACCCTAATTCTATCCGTTAACCCTAACCCTAACCCTAATGCTAACCCCTAAACGTAACCCTAACCCTGACCAGTAAACCTAACCCTAACCTCTAACACAAACCATAGCACATAACTCTAACCCTAAAACTAACCCTAACCCTAACCCTAACCCTAAACCCTAACTCTTAACCTTAACCCTAAGCGTTAACCCTCACGCTAACCTTTAATCATAACCCTAATCCTAATCTTCAACTCTAAACCAAATACTTAACCCTAACCCTTTACCAAACCCTAACCCCTCATCTTAACCCTAACCGTAAACCTCAACCCTAAACCAAAGTGTAACCGTTAAACCTAAGAGTAACTTTTAACCCTAACCCTAATCCCTAACCCTAAGCCCTCAGCCTAACACTAAACTTCATCCTTAACCCTAGCCATAATCCTTACCCTAAATCTAATTCTCAGACTTCTTGCTTTCTTAGAGTTTAGAAAGCCTGCAATCCTCCCATGCCATGCGTGAAAGGAGGCTCTACCACTGTGTCCTGCATGAAACCCACGGGCCCCTACCCAGAGTATGATAGAGTGGGTTCCCGGGTACAATCCCAGCCCCCTAAACTCCCCCCGCCCGCCTACTGCAGACAGGGCCCGTGCGCTAAGCATAAACAATACCTTTAACAGATAACCCTAACCCTGAACATAACACCCAACCCTGCTCCTATTTCTCCCCTTAACACGTAAACCTCACCGTGCGCCTAACTTTAACCTCTTATCCTAACGTTAATGCATAACCCATTTCCTGAGAACAACCCCTATCCCATAATTCTAACCCTATCTCCTAGTCATCACTCTGACACCTAATCCCTAACCCTAATTCTAAACCGCTAACCCTAACCGTAACCCTACCTACAACCCTAACACTGACAGTAACCCTTACTTCTAACCCCAACGCTATGCCTAACAAAAACCCTAACCCTTGACCCTAACCCTTCACCCTAACCCCTAAGCCTTACCCTAACCCTTAACCCTAATCCTAATCCTAACCATTAAACCTAACCCTAGCTCTTAAAGCTAACCCTAAACCTTACCCTCACGACTAGACCTAACCCTGACACTAACCTAACACCTAACCCTAACCAGAACCCCTAAAGCTAACCCTGAACCCTATCCCTAACCCTAGCAGTAAACTTTAACCCTAAACCTAAGCCCAACCCCTAGCCCTAATCCTATCCTTTTACCCTGAAACTAACCCCTAAACCTAACCCCTACACCTCACCCTAACTCAACCACAATCCTAATTCTAACCTTACCCCTTCATAAAACACTAACTCCTAACCGCTAACCCTAACACTAACCAAAAACCTTAATCACTAATCCCTAACCCTAACGCTTAACCTTTACCCTAACCGTTAACCCTCACCCTAAATCTTAACACTGACCCTAACCTTAGCCTTTAACTCTAAGCCTAACCCTTAACCCTACAGTAAGGAAGACCCTTAATGCTAATGGTATCCCTTATCCCTAACCCTAACACTACAGCTAAAAATAACCCTAACCTTGGATCTTTAAACCTAACCCCTAACACTTACTTTAACCCCAAACCCTAATCCTAATCCTAAGCATTCAACCTAACCTATCTCTTAACCCTAACGCTAGCCCTTACCCTAACGCCTAGATCTAACCCTAAATCTAACCTACCGCCTAATCCTAACCTTAAGCCCTAATGCTAACTCTAACCCTGAACCCTAAACCTACCCGTAACCCTTAACACTAACCCTATCCCTAACTCCCTTACCCTGACTCTGTTAACCCTCACCCTAACCCTCAACCCTGACCCTAACCTTAAACCTTAATCCTAACCATGTGTGAGATGAGCCTCTGCCTTTGTCCTGCGTGACAGTTGATGCCCAACACCCAGGGTACGATGAAGTGGGGACGCAGCCTTGCTCCACACCCACAGTGCCCCGTACGTTAGACAGGATCCGTGCCCTAACACACACCGTTAAACGTAAGCCCGAACCCTATCACTAAACCAAACGCTTCGTAAGCCCTGAATCTAACTCCTAATAGTAACCCTAATCCCTGACCCTTACTCTTGCCTCTCATCCTAAACCTAAACCCAACCACTAAACATAATCCTAATCTCTAACCCTAACAGTAATCCTAACCCTAATTCTAACCTAAAACCCTAACCCCTAAACCTAATCCTACTCCCTAACACCTAACCTTACCCTAAACCGAATTCCAATTCTCAGACTTTTGCAATTCAAAAACTTAAAAAAGCCTACAATCCACCAATGCAGTGACTGAGATGAGCGTCCGCCCCTATGTCCTGCATGACAGGCAGGCGCCAATGCCCAGGGTACTATGGAGTGGAGTCCTGGGGTCTCTAGGCTTGCTAAACTCCAGTTTGGAAGAATTGCTATAGTCATATATAAGGACGCTTACATTTACTTATAGAAAGCAACTATTGGTGTGTGATTTGTAGGCTTGCCTTACTCTAGTTTGGATGAAGAAGCTGAATCATATATAGGAATATTAGCTTTGAGTTAGAGGAAGCATCTATGGGGGGTGCTTTTTTGGCTTGTTAAACTCTGGTTTGGAAGAAGTTCGAGAGTCTTATATAGGAACGATATCATTCTTTCAGAGAAAGCAATTATAGGGAGTTGGTTTGTAGGCTTGCTAAGCTCTAGTTTGGAGGAAGGCGTGAGTCATATATAGGAACGCTTACGTTCACATAAAGCGTCTATGGGGGGACGGTTTCTAGGCTTCCTAAACTCTAGCTTGGAAAAAGAGGACAGTTATGTATAGGAACTCTCGGCAGGGGATTTGTAGCATTGCTAAAATCTTAGATTGGAAAAGTTGCGAGAGTCATACATAGGAATGTTAACATTCACTCAATGAAAGCAACTATAAGGGGTGCTTTCCAGGCTGGCTACACTCTAATTTGGAAAAAGTGAGACAGTCATGTATAGGAAGGCTTATATTCACTCAGACAAAGCAATTATGTGTAGGTGTATAGTAGGCATGCTAACTCTAGTTTGGAAAATTTCGAGAGCCATGTATAGGAAAGCTTACAGTAACTTAGAGAAAGCAACGAACAGGGGTGGAGTGTAGGCTTGCTAAACTCTAGTTTGGAGGAAGTGCCATAGTCATATATAAGGAACACTTAAATTTGTTCAGAGAAAACAGCTGTCGGGGATTGGTTTGTAGACTTATTCAACTCTAGTTAGGAAGAAGTGCGAGAGACATATATAGGAATGTTTACATTGACTCAAAGAAAGCAACTATGGAGGAGTGTTATTTTGGCATGCCAGATGCTAGTTAGGAAGAAGTACAAGACTCATATATAGGAATGCTTACATTCACACAGCGAGAGCAACTACGGAGTAGTGTCAGGTAGACATGTTAAAGTCTAGCTTGGGAGAAGTTCCAGAGTCCTATATAGGAAAGGTAACAGCCACTTTGAAAAAGCAAGTCTTGGCGGGTTGTTTGTAGGCCTGCAAAACCCTGTTTTAGTTGAAGTGTGAGAATCATATATGAGAACGCTTACATTCACTCAGAGAAAGCAACGATGGGGTTGTTTGTAGGCTTACTAAACTGCAGTTTGGAAGAAGCACGAGAATCACATATAGGAACACATACATTTTGACGCACTGAAAGTAACTATGGGGTGGTGTCTTCTAGGCATGCTAAACTCTAGTTTGGACGAAGTTTGAGAATCACATATAAGAAAGCTTAGAGTCACTTAGAGAAAGCAAATCTCTGGGTGTGGAATGTAGGCCTGCTAAACTCTATTTTGGTTTAAGAGGGCGTGGTGGTTTGTAGGCATACTAAACTCTAGTTTGGAAGAAGTAGGAGAATGATATATGGGAACGCTTACATTCACGTAGAGAAAGCAATTATGGGGTGGCGTTTTTGTAGCCATGCTAATCTCTAGTTTGGAAGAAGTTAAGGAGTAATATATAGGAAAGGGTATAGTCATAGAAACCAACTCTCGGAGGATGTTTTGTACACCTGCAAAACTCCAGTTTGGAAGTGGGGGAGAGTCATATTGGGGACCGCGTGCATTCACTCAGAGAAATCAACGATGGGATTGTGATTTGTAGGCATAGTCAACTCTAGTTTGGAAGAAGTACGAGAATCGTATATAGGAACGCTTACCTTCACGCAGAGAAAGCAACTATGGGGTGATGTTTGTATGCCTACTAAAATATAGTTTGGAGGAAGTTCGAGAGCCATATCTGGGAAGCTTACAGTCACTTAGAGAAAGCAGCTCTCGGGGGTGTTTCGTAGGCCTGCTAAACTCTATTTTCAATGAAGTGTTAGAATAATATATGGGAACTCAGTGAAAGCAACGTTGTGGTTGTGGTTCCTAGGCATACTAACCTGTAATTTGGAAGAAGCAAGAGAATCACATGTAGAACCGCTTACATTCCGGCACCGAATGCAACTATGGGGTGGTGTTTTGTAGGCTTGCAAAACTCTAGTTTGGACGAAGTTTGAGAGTCATATATAGGAAAGTTTACAGTCACGTAGAGAAAGCAACTCTCTGGGTGTGGAATGTAGAGTTATTTTGGTTGAAATAGAGTTATTTTGGTTGAAGTGTGAGAGTCATATATGGGAACGCTTACATTCACTCAGAGAAAACAACGTTTGGGTGGTGGTTTGTAGGGCATACTAAACTGTAGTTTGGAAGAAGTACGAGAGTCCTATATAGGAACACTTACATTCACGCAGAGAAAGCACTTATGGCGTCAGGTTTTGTAGGCATGCTAAACTGCAGTTTGGAAGAAGTTGGAGAACCTTATACAGGAAAGATTACCGTCACCTAGGGAAAGCAACTCTCGGGAGATTTTTTTGTACACATGCTAAACTCTAATTTGGATGAAGTGTGAGAGTCAAACATGGGACCGCTTACATTCCCTCAGAGAAACAACACTGGGGTGGTTTTTGTAGGCATACTAAATAGTTTGGAAGAAGTACGAGAATGATATTTGGGAACGCTTACATTCACACAGAGAAAGCAACTACGGGGTGGTGTTTTGTAAGCATGCTATAGTTTGGAAGAAGTTCCAAACCTGAACAGTCATTTAGAGAAAGCAACTCTTGGTGGGTGATTTTTAGGTCTGCTAAATTGTATTTTGAAAGAAGTACCAGAGTCATATATACTAATGCTTACATTCATGCAAAGAAAAAACCATGGGGTGATGTTTTGTGGGCATGTTAACCTGTAGTTTGGAAGAAGTTGGAGAGTCTTATTTAGGAAAGCTTACAGTCACCTAGAGAAAGCAACTCTCAGGAGAGCCTTTCTTGGCCTGCTAAACTCTACTTTGCATCAATTGTGAGAGTCAAACATGGGAATGCTTTCATTCATTCAGAGAACGCAACGTTTGGGTGGTGGTTTGTAGGCATTCTAAACTGTATTTTGGAGGAAGTACGAGAGTCATGTATATGAACGCTTACATTCAGGCAGAGAAAGCAACTCTGGGGTCGTATTTTGTTGGCATGCTAAACTGTGGTTTGGAAGAAGTTCGAGAGTCTTATATAGGAAAGATTACAGTGACACAGAGAAAACAACTCTCGGAAGTTTATTGGTAGGCCTGCTAAACTCTAACTTGGATGAAATGTGAGAACGCTTGCATTCATTCACTCAGAGAAAGAAACATCGTGATGGTTTGAAGGCATAATAACTGTAGTTGGGAAGAAGTAGGAGAGTCATATATATGAACCGTTACATTCACGCAGAGAACGCAACTGTGGGGTGGCGATGTATGCATGTTAATCTGTAGTTTGGAGGAAGTGCGAGAGTCATATCTGGGGAAAATTACAGTCACTTAGAGAAAGGAACCATCTTGGGCTGGTTTGTAGATCTGCTAAATTCTATTTTGGAAACAGAGTGTGAGTCATATATGGGAACGCTTATGTTCACTCAGAGAAAGCAACCACGGTGTGGTGTTTTGTTGGCATGGTGTAGTTTGAAAGAAGTTGGAGATTCTTATATAGGAAAGTTTACAGTCACCTAGAGAAAGCAACTCACGGGGTGTTGTTTGTAGGCCTGCTAAACTCTAATTTAGATGAAGTGAGAGAGGCATATATATGAACGCTTATATTGATGCAGAGAAAGCAACTATGGGGTGGTGTTTTGTAGGCATGCTAAAATATAATTTGGAAGAAGTTCAAAAACAGTCACTTAGAGAAAGCAACTCTCGGCGGTTGATTTTTCGGTGTGCTAAATTGTATTTTGAAAGAAGTACCAGAGTCATATATACAAACGCTTACATTCATGCAGAGAAAGGAACTGTGGGGTGGTGTTTTCTAGGCATGCTAAACTCTAGTTTGGACGAAGTTTGAGAATCACATATAAGAAACCTTAGAGTCGCTAAAGCAAATCTCTGGGTGTGGAATGTAGGCGTGCCAAACTCTATTTTGGTTTCAGAGTGAGAGTCATATATGGGAAGGCTTACATTCACTCAGAGAAAGCAACGATGGTGTGGTGGTTTGTAGGCATACTGAACTCTAGTTTGGAAGAAGTAGGAGAATGATATATGGGAACGCTTACATTCATGCAGAGAAAGCAATTATGGGGTGGCTTTTTTGTAGCCATGCAAATCTCTATTTTGCAAGAAGTTAAAGAGTAATATATAGGAAAGCGTACCGTCATTTATAGAAACCAACTTTCGGGGGATGGTTTGTAGGCCTGCAAAACTCTACTTTGGAAGAAGGGGGAGAGTCATATGGGGGACTGGGTACATTCACTCGGAGAAATCAACGATGGGGTTGTGGTTTGTAGGCATACTAAACTCTAGTTTGGAAGAAGGACGAGAATCATATATAGGAACGCTTACATTCATGCAGAGAAAGCAACTATGGAGTGATGTTTGTATGCCTACTAAACGATAGTTTGGAGGATGTTCGAGAGTCATATCTGGAAAGCTTACAGTCATTTAGAGAAAGCAACTCTCTGGGGATGGTTCGTAGGCCTGCTAAACTCTATTTTCAATGAAGTGTTAGAATCATATGCAGGAACGCTTACATTCACTCAGAGAAAACAACGTTGGGGTGGCCGTTTTTGAGCATACTAAACTCTACTTTGGAAGAGGTACGAGAGACATAAATACGAACGCTTACATTAACACAGAGAAAGCAAATACGGGGTGCTGTAGTGCAGGCATGCTAAACTATAGATTGGAAGAAGTTCGAAAGCTGACAGTCACTTAGAGAAAGCAACTCTTGGCGGGTGATTTTTAGGTCTGCTAAATTGTATTTTGAAAGACGTACCAGAGTCATATATACAAACGCTTACATTCATGCAGAGAAAGAAACTATGGGGTGACGTGTTGTTGGCATGCTAAACTGCAGTTTGAAAGGAGTTCCAGAGCGTTATATAGGATAGCTTACAGTCACCTAGAGAAAACAACACTCGGGACAGCTTTGCAAGCCTCTAAACACTAATTAGCAGCAATTGTGAGAGTCAAATATGGGAACGCTTACATTCACGGAGAGAACACAACGTTTGGGTGGTGGTTTGTAGGCATAATAACTGTAGTTCGGAAGAAGTAGGAGAGTCATATATATGAACAGTTACATTCACGCAGAGAAAGAAACTGTTGGGTGGTGTATGTACGCATGTTAATCTATACTTTGGAGGAAGTTTGAGAGTCATATCTGGGGAAAATTACAGTCACATAGCTAAATCAACCATCGGGGACTGGTTTGTAGGTCTGCTAAATTCTATTTTGGAAAAAGTGATTCATATAAGGGAATTCTTATGTTCACTCAGAGAAAGCAACGATGCGGTGGTGTATTGTTGGCATGCTAAACTTTAGTTTGGAAGAAGTTCGAGAGTTTTACATAGGAAAGCTTACATTCACCTAGAGAAAGCAACTCTCAGGATGTGGTTTATAGGCCTGGTGAACTCTAATTTGGATCAAGTGTGAGAGTCATACATACGAGTTCCAAAATACAGTTTAGTATGCCTACAAACCACCAGCCTAACATTGCTTTCTCTGAGTGGATATAGGCCTTCCCTTATATGAATCTCGGACTGCTTTCAAAATGCAATTTGCCTGACCTACAAAACACCGCCCGAGAGTTGCTTTCTCTCACTATAAGCTTTCCTATATATGACTTTGGAACATAATTTAGCATGCCAACAAAAGGCCACCCCATAGTTTGCGTGAATGTAAGCGTTCCTATGCATCACGCTCGTACTTCTTCCAAAGTACAGTACACCTACCAACCACCTCCCCAACGTTGCTTTTTCTGAGTGAATATAAGCATTCTTTTATTCTTGTACTTCCTCCAAACTCCAGTTTAGTGTGACTAAAAATCACCACCGCAACCCTGCTTTCTCTGAGTGAATGTTAGCGTTCCCGTTTATGATTCACACTTCATCCAAAATAGAATTTAGCAGAACTACAAACCGGCCCCCAAGGGTTGCTTTCTCTGTGAGACTGTAAGCTTTCCTATTACTCTTAACTTCTTCGCAACTAGAGATTTGCATGCCTACAAAACACCACCCCATAGTTGCCCTCTCTGCGTGAATGTAAGCACTCACATATATGACTCTGCTACTTCTTCCAAAATACAGTTTAGTATGCTTACAAACAACCACCCAAAAGTTAAGTTCTCTGAGAGAATGTTAGCGTTCCCATGTATGACAGTCACAAATGGTGCAAGGTAGAGTTTAGCAGGCTTACAAACAATCTCTCGAAAGTTGCTTCCTCTAGCGGACAGTAAGCTTTCCTATAAAAGACTGTCAAACTTTTTCGAAACTACATTTCAGCACGCCAACAAAACATCACCACATAGTTTTTCTCAGCATAAATGTAACAGATTTTATATATGACTCTGGTACTTCTTTCAAAATACAATTTAGCACACCGAAAAATCAACCGCCGAGAGTTGCATTCTCTGTCACTGTCAGCTTTCGAACTTCTTCCAAATTATATTTTATCATGCCTACAAAACACCACCCCATAGTTGCTTTCTCTGCGTCCATATAAGCGTTCATATATACGACTCTCGTACTTCTTCCAAACTGGAGTTAGTATACCTACAAACCGGCACCCCAATTTACC
Source organism: Eulemur rufifrons (assembly GCF_041146395.1). NCBI lineage: Eukaryota > Metazoa > Chordata > Mammalia > Primates > Lemuridae > Eulemur > Eulemur rufifrons. Next base: position 27,591,027 of record NC_090994.1, on the reverse strand, counting down.
TTTCTCTGAGTGAATGAAGCGTATCCATGTATGCCTCTTTCACTTCATCCAAATTAGAGTTTAGCGGCCCACAAACCACCTCCTGTGAGTTGCTTTCTCTAGGTGACTATAAACTTTCCTATATAAGACTCTCAAACTTCTTCCAAACTACAGTTTAGCATGCCAACAATACAGCGCACCATCGTTGATTTCTCTGAGTGAACATAAGCGTTCCCATATATGACTCTCACTCTTCTTCCAAAATAGAATTTAGCAGACCTACACAACACCCGATGGTTCCAATTCTCTAGGTGACTCTAATTTTTCCCACATATGACTCTCCAGCTTCCTCCAAACTAGATTATGATGATTACATAGGCCACCCCACAGTTGCTTTCTCTTCGTGAATGTAACCATTCATATATGACTCTCCTACTTCTTTTGAACTACAGCATTTATTCCTACAAACCATCACGACAACGTTCTTTCTCTGAGTGAATGCAAGCGTTCCTGCATATGATTCTAACACTTCATTGAAAATAGAGTTTAGCAGGCCTACGAACCACCCCCAGAGAGTTGCTTTCTCTAAATGACTGTAAGCTTTCCAGATATGACTCTCGAGAATCCTCCAAACTATCGTTTAGTAGGCATACAAACATCACTCCATAGTTGCTTTCTCTGCATGAATGTAAGCGTTCCTATATATGATTCTCATCCTTCTTCCAAACTAGAGTTTAGTATGCCTACAAACCACAACCCCATCGTTGATTTCTCCGAGTGAATGTACCCAGTCCCCCATATGATTCTCCCCCTTCTTCCAAAGTAGAGTTTTGCAGGCCTACAAACCATCCCCCAAAAGTTGGTTTCTATAAATGACGGTACGCTTTCCTATATATTTCTCTTTAACTTCTTGCAAAATAGAGATTTGCATGGCTACAAAAAAGCCACCCCATAATTGCTTTCTCTGCATGAATGTAAGCGTTCCCATATATCATTCTCCTACTTCTTCCAAACTAGAGTTCAGTATGCCTGCAAACCACCACACCATCGTTGCTTTCTCTGAGTGAATGTAAGCCTTCCCATATATGACTCTCACTCCGAAACCAAAATAGAGTTTAGCACGCCTACATTCCACACCCAGAGATTTGCTTTAAGTGACTCTAAGCTTTCTTATATGTGATTCTCAAACTTCGTCCAAACTAGAGTTTAGCACGCCTAGAAAACACCACCCCACAGTTCCTTTCTCTGCATGAATGTAAGCGTTTGAATATATGACACTGGTACTTCTTCCAAAATACAATTTAGCAGACCTAAAAATCCACCGCCAAGAGTTGCTTTCTCTAAATGACTGTCTGCTTTCGAACTTCTTCCAAACTATATTTTAGCAGGCCTACAAAACACCACCCCATAGTTGCTTACTCTGCGTCCATATAAGCGTTCATATATATCACTCTAGTACTTCTTCCAAACTGGAGTTAGTATACCTACAAACCGGCACCCCAATTTACCTTTCTCTGAGTGAATGAAGTGTATCCATGTATGCCTGTTTCACTTCATCCAAATTAGAGTTTAGCGGCCTACAAACCACCTCCTGTGAGTTGCTTTCTCTAGGTGACTGTAAACTTTCCTATATAAGACTCTCGAACTTCTTCCAAACTACAGTTTAGCATGCCAACAATACAGCGCCCCATCGTTGATTTCTGTGAGTCAACATAAGCGTTCCCATCTATGACTCTCACTCTTTTTCCAAAATAGAATTTAGCAGACCTACACACCAGCCCCCGATGGTTCCTTTCTCTAAATGACTCTAATTGTCCCCAGATATGACTCTCGAACTTCCTCCAAACTACAGATTATGATGATTACATACGCCACCCCACAGTTGCTTTCTCTGCGTGAATGTAACCGTTCATATATGACTCTCCTACGTCTTCGAACTACAGTTGTTATTCCTACAAACCACCACGACAAAGTTCTTTCTCTGAGTGAATGCAAGCGTTCTCACACTTCATCCAAATTACAGTTTAGCAGACCTACCAACAAACTACAGAGAGTTGTTTTCTCTGTGTCACTGTAATCTTTCCTATATAAGGCTCTCGAACTTCTTCCAAACCACAGTTTAGCATGCCAACAAAATACGATCACAGAGTTGCTTTCTCTGTATGAATGTAAGCATTCGTATATATGACTCTCCTACTTCCTCCAAAATACAGTTTAGAATGCTTACAAACCACCACCCAAACGTTGCGTTCTCTGAGTGAATGCAAGCGTTCCCATGTTTGACTCTCACAATTGATGCAAATTAGAGTTTAGCACGCTTAGAAACAATCTGCCGAGAGTTACTTTCTCTAGGTGACTGTAAGCTTTCTTATATAAGACTCGCGAACTTCTTCCAAACTACAGTTTAGCATGCCAACGAAACACTGCCCCATCATTGATTTCTCTGAGTGAACATAAGCGTTCCCACATATGACTTTCACTCTTCTTCCAAAATAGAATTTAGCAGATCTACAAAACGGCCCCCGATGGTTGCTTTCTCTAAGTGACTGCAATTTTCCCCAGATATGACTCTCGAACTTCCTCCAAAGTATAGATTAACATGCGTACATACACCACCCAACAGTTTCTTTCTTTGCGTGAATGTAACCGTTCATATATATGACTCTCCTACTTCTTCCGAACTACAGTTATTATGCCTACAAACCACCACCCAAACGTTGTGTTCTCTCCGTGAATGTAAGCGTTCCCATGTTTGACTCTCACAATTGCTGCTAATTAGTGTTTAGAGGCTTGCAAAGCTGTCCCGAGTGTTGCTTTCTCTAGGTGACTGTAAGCTATCCTATATAACACTCAGGAACTCCTTTCAAACTGCAGTTTAGCATGCCAACAACACGTCACCCCATAGTTTCTTTCTCTGCATGAATGTAAGCGTTTGTATATGACTCTGGTACGTCTTTCAAAATACAATTTAGCAGACCTAAAAATCACCTGCCAAGAGTTGCTTTCTCTAAGTGACTGTCAGCTTTTGAACTTCTTCCAATCTATAGTTTAGCATGCCTGCATTACAGCACCCCGTATTTGCTTTCTCTGTGTTAATGTAAGCGTTCGTATTTATGTCTCTCGTACCTCTTCCAAAGTAGAGTTCAGTATGCTCAAAAACGGCCACCCCAACGTTGCTTTCTCTGAGTGAATGTAAGCGTTCCTGCATATGATTCTAACATTTCATTGAAAATAGAGTTTAGCAGGCCTATGAACCACCCCCAGAGAGTTGCTTTCTCTAAATGACTGTAAGCTTTCCAGATATGACTCTCGAGCATCCTCCAAACTATCGTTTAGTAGGCATACAAACATCACTCCATAGTTGCTTTCTCTGCATGAATGTAAGCGTTCCTATATATGATTCTCGTCCTTCTTCCAAACTAGAGTTTAGTATGCCTACAAACCACAACCCCATCGTTGATTTCTCCGAGTGAATGTACCCAGTCCCCCATATGATTCTCCCCCTTCTTTCAAAGTAGAGTTTTGCAGGCCTACAAAGCATCCCCCGAAAGTTGGTTTCTATAAATGACGGTACGCTTTCCTATATATTTCTCTTTAACTTCTTGCAAAATAGAGATTTGCATGGCTACAAAAAAGCCACCCCATAATTGCTTTCTCTGCATGAATGTAAGCGTTCCCATATATCATTCTCCTACTTCTTCCAAACTAGAGTTCAGTATGCCTACAAACCACCACACCATCGTTGCTTTCTCTGAGTGAATGTAAGCCTTCCCATATATGACTCTCACTCCGAAACCAAAATAGAGTTTAGCACGCCTACATTCCACACCTAGAGATTTGCTTTAAGCGACTCTAAGCTTTCTTATATGTGATTCTCAAACTTCGTCCAAACTAGAGTTTAGCACGCCTAGAAAACACCACCCCACAGTTCCTTTCTCTGCATGAGTGTAAGCGTTTGAATATATGACACTGGTACTTCTTTCAAAATACAATTTAGCAGACCTAAAAATCCACCGCCAAGAGTTGCTTTCTCTAAATGACTGTCTGCTTTCGAACTTCTTCCAAACTATATTTTAGCAGGCCTACAAAACACCACCCCATAGTTGCTTTCTCTGCGTCCATATAAGCGTTCATATATATCACTCTAGTACTTCTTCCAAACTGGAGTTAGTATACCTACAAACCGGCACCCCAATTTACCTTTCTCTGAGTGAATGAAGCGTATCCATGTATGCCTGTTTCACTTCATCCAAATTAGAGTTTAGCGGCCTACAAACCACCTCCTGTGAGTTGCTTTCTCTAGGTGACTGTAAACTTTCCTATATAAGACTCTCGAACTTCTTCCAAACTACAGTTTAGGCCGGGCGCGGTGGCTCACGCCTGTAATCCTAGCACTCTGGGAGGCCGAGGTGGGCGGATCCTTTGAACTCAGGAGTTCGAGACCAGCCTGAGCAAGAGCGAGACCCCATCTCTACTAAAAAAAATAGAAAGAAATTATATGGACAGCTAAAAGTATATATAGAAAAAAAAATTAGCCGGGCATGGTGGTGCATGCCTGTAGTCCCAACTACTCGGGAGGCTGAGACAGGAGGATCCCTTGAGCTCAGGAGTTTGAGGTTGCTGTGAGCTGATGCCACGGCACTCACTCTAGCCTGGGCAACAAAGTGAGACTCTGTCTCAAAAAAAAAAAAAAAAAAAAAAAAAAAAAACAAAAAAACTACAGTTTAGCATGCCAACAATACAGCGCCCCATCGTTGATTTCTGTGAGTCAACATAAGCGTTCCCATCTATGACTCTCACTCTTTTTCCAAAATAGAATTTAGCAGACCTACACACCAGCCCCCGATGGTTCCTTTCTCTAAATGACTCTAATTTTCCCCAGATATGACTCTCGAACTTCCTCCAAACTACAGATTATGATGATTACATACGCCACCCCACAGTTGCTTTCTCTGCGTGAATGTAACCGTTCATATATGACTCTCCTACTTCTTCGAACTACAGTTGTTATTCCTACAAACCACCACGACAAAGTTCTTTCTCTGAGTGAATGCAAGCGTTCTCACACTTCATCCAAATTACAGTTTAGCAGACCTACCAACAAACTACAGAGAGTTGTTTTCTCTGTGTCACTGTAATCTTTCCTATATAAGGCTCTCGAACTTCTTCCAAACCACAGTTTAGCATGCCAACAAAATACGACCACAGAGTTGCTTTCTCTGCGTGAATGTAAGCATTCGTATATATGACTCTCCTACTTCCTCCAAAATACAGTTTAGAATGCTTACAAACCACCACCCAAACGTTGCGTTCTCTGAGTGAATGTAAGCGTTCCCATGTTTGACTCTCACAATTGCTGCTAATTAGTGTTTAGAGGCTTGTAAACCTGTCCCGAGTGTTGCTTTCTCTAGGTGACTGTAAGCTATCCTATATAACACTCTCGAACACCTTCCAAACTGCAATTTAGCATCCCCACAACACATCACCCCATAGTTTCTTTCTCTGCATGAATGTAAGCGTTTGTATATGACTCTGGTATGTCTTTCAAAATACAATTTAGCCGACCTAAAAATCACCCGCCAAGAGTTGCTTTCTCTAAGTGACTGTCAGCTTTCCAACTTCTTCCAATCTATAGTTTAGCATGCCTGCACTACAGCACCCCGTATTTGCTTTCTCTGTGTTAATGTAAGCGTTCGTATTTATGTCTCTCGTACCTCTTCCAAAGTAGAGTTTAGTATGCTCAAAAACGGCCACCCCAACGTTGCTTTCTCTGAGTGAATGTAAGCGTTCCTGCATATGATTCTAACACTTCATTGAAAATAGAGTTTAGCAGACCTACGAACCATCCCCAGAGAGTTGCTTTCTCTAAATGACTGTAAGCTTTCCAGATATGACTCTCGAACATCCTCCAAACTATCGTTTAGTAGGCATACAAACATCACTCCATAGTTGCTTTCTCTGCATGAATGTAAGCGTTCCTATATATGATTCTCGTCCTTCTTCCAAACTAGAGTTTAGTATGCCTACAAACCACAACCCCATCGTTGATTTCTCCGAGTGAATGTACCCAGTCCCCCATATGACTCTCCCCCTTCTTCCAAAGTAGAGTTTTGCAGGCCTACAAACCATCCTCCGAAAGTTGGTTTCTATAAATGACGGTACGCTTTCCTATATATTACTCTTTAACTTCTTGCAAAATAGAGATTTGCATGGCTACAAAAAAGCCACCCCATAATTGCTTTCTCTGCATGAATGTAAGCGTTCCCATATATCATTCTCCTACTTCTTCCAAACTAGAGTTCAGTATGCCTACAAACCACCACACCATCGTTGCTTTCTCTGAGTGAATGTAAGCCTTCCCATATATGACTCTCACTCTGAAACCAAAATAGAGTTTGGCACGCCTACATTCCACACCCAGAGATTTGCTTTAGCGACTCTAAGGTTTCTTATATGTGATTCTCAAACTTCGTCCAAACTAGAGTTTAGCATGCCTAGAAAACACCACCCCACAGTTCCTTTCTCTGCATGAATGTAAGCGTTTGTATATATGACTCTGGTACTTCTTTCAAAATACAATTTAGCACACCGAAAAATCAACCGCCGAGAGTTGCTTTCTCTAAGTGACTGTTTTTGAACTTCTTCCAAATTATATTTTAGCATGCCTACAAAACACCACCCCATAGTTGCTTTCTCTGCATCAATATAAGCGTTCATATATATGCCTCTCTCACTTCATCTAAATTAGAGTTTAGCAGGCCTACAAACAACACCCCGTGAGTTGCTTTCTCTAGGTGACTGTAAACTTTCCTATATAAGAATCTCCAACTTCTTTCAAACTACACCATGCCAACAAAACACCACACCGTGGTTGCTTTCTCTGAGTGAACATAAGCGTTCCCATATATGACTCACACTCTGTTTCCAAAATAGAATTTAGCAGATCTACAAACCAGCCCAAGATGGTTCCTTTCTCTAAGTGACTGTAATTTTCCCCAGATATGACTCTCGCACTTCCTCCAAACTACAGATTAACATGCATACATCGCCACCCCACAGTTGCGTTCTCTGCGTGAATGTAACGGTTCATATATATGACTCTCCTACTTCTTCCCAACTACAGTTATTATGCCTTCAAACCATCACGATGTTTCTTTCTCTGAGTGAATGAATGCAAGCGTTCTCACATTTCATCCAAGTTAGAGTTTAGCAGGCCTACCAATAAACTTCCGAGAGTTGTTTTCTCTGTGTCACTGTAATCTTTCCTATATAAGACTCTCGAACTTCTTCCAAACCACAGTTTAGCATGCCAACAAAATACGACCCCAGAGTTGCTTTCTCTGCCTGAATGTAAGCGTTCATATACATGACTCTCGTACTTCCTCCAAAATACAGTTTAGAATGCCTACAAACCACCACCCAAACGTTGCGTTCTCTGAATGAATGAAAGCATTCCCATGTTTGACTCTCACAATTGATGCAAAGTAGAGTTTAGCAGGCCAAGAAAGGCTCTCCCGAGAGTTGCTTTCTCTAGGTGACTGTAAGCTTTCCTAAATAAGACTCTCCAACTTCTTCCAAACTACAGGTTAACATGCCCACAAAACATCACCCCATAGTTTTTTCTTTGCATGAATGTAAGCATTAGTATATATGACTCTGGTACTTCTTTCAAAATACAATTTAGCAGACCTAAAAATCACCCACCAAGAGTTGCTTTCTCTAAGTGACTGTTCAGGTTTAGAACTTCTTCCAAACTATAGCATGCTTACAAAACACCACCCCGTAGTTGCTTTCTCTGTGTGAATGTAAGCGTTCACAAATATCATTCTCGTACTTCTTCCAAACTATTTAGTATGCCTACAAAAACCACCCCAGTGTTGTTTCTCTGAGGGAATGTAAGCGGTCCCATGTTTGACTCTCACACTTCATCCAAATTAGAGTTTAGCATGTGTACAAAAAAATCTCCCGAGAGTTGCTTTCCCTAGGTGACGGTAATCTTTCCTGTATAAGGTTCTCCAACTTCTTCCAAACTGCAGTTTAGCATGCCTACAAAACCTGACGCCATAAGTGCTTTCTCTGCGTGAATGTAAGTGTTCCTATATAGGACTCTCGTACTTCTTCCAAACTACAGTTTAGTATGCCCTACAAACCACCACCCAAACGTTGTTTTCTCTGAGTGAATGTAAGCGTTCCCATATATGACTCTCACACTTCAACCAAAATAACTCTATTTCAACCAAAATAACTCTACATTCCACACCCAGAGAGTTGCTTTCTCTACGTGACTGTAAACTTTCCTATATATGACTCTCAAACTTCGTCCAAACTAGAGTTTTGCAAGCCTACAAAACACCACCCCATAGTTGCATTCGGTGCCGGAATGTAAGCGGTTCTACATGTGATTCTCTTGCTTCTTCCAAATTACAGGTTAGTATGCCTAGGAACCACAACCACAACGTTGCTTTCACTGAGTTCCCATATATTATTCTAACACTTCATTGAAAATAGAGTTTAGCAGGCCTACGAAACACCCCCGAGAGCTGCTTTCTCTAAGTGACTGTAAGCTTCCCAGATATGGCTCTCGAACTTCCTCCAAACTATATTTTAGTAGGCATACAAACATCACCCCATAGTTGCTTTCTCTGCGTGAAGGTAAGCGTTCCTATATACGATTCTCGTACTTCTTCCAAACTAGAGTTGACTATGCCTACAAATCACAATCCCATCGTTGATTTCTCTGAGTGAATGCACGCGGTCCCCAATATGACTCTCCCCCACTTCCAAACTGGAGTTTTGCAGGTGTACAAAACATCCTCCGAGAGTTGGTTTCTATGACTATACCCTTTCCTATATATTACTCCTTAACTTCTTCCAAACTAGAGATTAGCATGGCTACAAAAACGCCACCCCATAATTGCTTTCTCTACGTGAATGTAAGCGTTCCCATATATCATTCTCCTACTTCTTCCAAACTAGAGTTTAGTATGCCTACAAACCACCACACCGTCGTTGCTTTCTCTGAGGGAATGTAAGCCTTCCCATATATGACTCTCACTCTTAAACCAAAATAGAGTTTAGCAGGCCTACATTCCACACCCAGAGATTTGCTTTCTCTAAGTGACTCTAAGCTTTCTTATATGTGATTCTCAAACTTCGTCCAAACTAGAGTTTAGCATGCCTATAAAACACCACCCCATAGTTACTTTCAGCGCGTCAAAATGTATGTGCTCCTATATGTGATTCTCGTGCTTCTTCCAAACTGCAGTTTAGTAAGCCTACAAACAACCCCATCGTTGCTTTCTCTGAGTGAATGTAAGCGTTCTCATATATGATTCTCACACTTCAACCAAAACAGGGTTTTGCAGGCCTACAAACCACCCGCCAAGACTTGCTTTTTCAAAGTGGCTGTTACCTTTCCTATATAGGACTCTGGAACTTCTCCCAAGCTAGACTTTAACATGTCTACCTGACACTACTCCGTAGTTGCTCTCGCTGTGTGAATGTAAGCGTTCCTATATATGAGTCTTGTACCTCTTCTTAACTAGCATCTGGCATGCCAAAATAACACTCCTCCATAGTTGCTTTCTTTGAGTCAATGTAAACATTCCTATATATGTCTCTTGCACTTCTTCCAAACTAGAGTTAAGTCTACAAACCAATCCCCGACAGCTGTTTTCTCTGAATGAATTTAAGCGTTCCTATATATGACTATGGCACTTCCTCCAAACTAGAGTTTAGCAAGCCTACACTCCACCCCTGTTCATTGCTTTCTCTAAGTTAGTGTAAGCTTTCCTATACATGGCTCTCGAAATTTTCCAAACTAGAGTTAGCATGCCTACTATACACCTACACATAATTGCTTTGTCTGAGTGAATATAAGCCTTCCTATATATGACTGTCGCACTTTTTCCAAATTAGAGTGTAGCCAGCCTGGAAAGCACCCCTTATAGTTGCTTTCATTGAGTGAATGTTAACATTCCTATGTAAGACTCTCGCAACTTTTCCAATCTAAGATTTTAGCAATGCTACAAATCCCCCGCCGAGAGTTCCTATACATAACTGTCCTCTTTTTCCAAGCTAGAGTTTAGGAAGCCTAGAATCCGACCCCCGTAGACGCTTTATGTGAACGTAAACGTTCCTATGTATGACTCTCGCCTTCCTCCAAACTAGAGCTTAGCAAGCCTACAAAACAACTCCCTATAATTGCTTTCTCTGAATGAATGATATCGTTCCTATATAAGACTCTCAAACTTCTTCCAAACCAGAGTTTAACAAGCCAAAAAAGCACCCCCCATAGACGCTTCCTCTAACTCAAAGCTAATATTCCTACATATGATTCAGCTTCTTCATCCAAACTAGAGTAAGGCAAGCCTACAAATCACACACCAATAGTTGCTTTCTATAAGTAAATGTAAGCGTCCTTATATATGACTATAGCAATTCTTCCAAACTGGAGTTTAGCAAGCCTACAGACCCCAGGACTCCACTCCATAGTACCCTGGGCATTGGCGCCTGCCTGTCATGCAGGACATAGGGGCGGACCCTCATCTCAGACACGGCATTGGTGGATTGTAGGCTTTTTTTTAAGTTTTTGAATTGAAGAACTCTGAGAATTGGAATTCAGTTTAGGTTAAGGTTAGGTGTTAGGGAATAGGATTAGGTTTAGGGGTTAGGGTTTTAGGTTAGAATTAAGATTAGGATTACTGTTAGGGTTAGAGAATAGGATTATGTTTAGTGGTTGGGTTTAGGTTTACGGTGAGAGGCAAGAGTAAGGGTCAGGGATTAGGGTTACTGTTAGGAGTTAGATTCAGGGCTTACTAAGGGTTTGGTTTAGTGATAGGGTTAGGGCTTACGTTTAACGGTGTGTGTTAGGGCACGGGCCCCGTCTAATGTACGGGGCACTGTGGGTGTGGAGCAAGGCTGCGACCCCACTTCATCTTACCCTGGGTGTTGGGCTTCAACTGTCACGCAGGACAAAGACAGAGGCTCATCAAACGCATGGTTAGGATTAAGGTTTAAGGTTAGGGTCAGGGTTGAGGGTTAGGGTGAGGGTTAACAGTTAGAGTTAGGGTAAGGGGGTTAGGGATAGGGTTAGGGTTAAGGGTCAGGTGTATAGTTCAGGTTTCAGGTTAGCATTAGAGGGTAGGGTTAGTGTAACTGTAGGTCAGTGTTGGGGTTAGATCTCTAGGCATTAGGGTAAAGGTTAGGGTTAAGGTTAAGAGTTAGGGTTAAGTTTAATGGTTAAGGATTGGGATTAGGGTTGAGGGTTAGGGTTAAGGTTATGGGTAATGACTAAGGATCAAAGGTTAGGGTTATTTTTAGGCGTAGGGTTATGGTAAGGTGTTAGGGTTAGTGTTAGTGTTGTTGGTAGGGTTAAGGTTAGGGTTGGCGTTTCAGAATTAGGGATTAGGTGTTATGGTTATGGCTAGGAGTTAGGGTTAGAATTACACTATAGGGCTTGTTCTCAGGGTGTGATGCATTAACGTTAGGATAAGGGGTTAAAGTTAAGGTTACGGTGAGGTTTACGTGTTAAGGTGAGCAGTAGGATCAGGGTTAGGTGTTATGTTCTGGGTTAGGGTTATGGGTGAGGGGTAGGGTTTATCCTTAGGGCACGGGCCCTGTATGCACTAGGAGGCGAAGTTAGGGGTCTGTGATGGTCGCTGGGAACCCACTCTATCGTACGCAGTGTATGGGCCTCTGGGTATCATGCAGGACACTGTGGCAGAGCCGGCTTTCATGCATGGCTTAGTAGGATTGTAGGCTTTCAAAACTCTGAGAAAGCAAGAAGTCTGAGAATTAGATTTAGGGTTAGGATTACGGCACGGTTTAGGGATGAAGATTAGTGGTTAGGGTGAGGGCTTAGGGTTAGGGGTTAGGGTTAGGTTTAGGTTTGCTGGTAGGGTGAAGGTTAGGGTTGACGTTTTAGAATTAGGGATGAGGTGTTACGGTTATGACTATGGTTTAGGATTAGAATTACGGGATAGGGCTTCTTCTCAAGGTTTTATGCATTCACATTAAGTTAAGGGGCTAAGTTAGGGTTACGGGGAGGTTTATGTTTTAAGGTGAGCAATAGGATCAGGGTTAGGTGTTATGTTCAGGGTGAAAGTTATCTGTTAGGGGTAGTGTTTATACTTAGCGTACGGGCCCTGTCTGCACTGGGTGGGGGGCGGGGGTTAGGGGGATGGGATTGTCCCCGGGAACCCACTCTATCGTACGCTGGGCATGGGCTCCTGGGTTTCATGCAGGACACAGTGGCAGAGCCCCCTTTTACTCATGGCATGGGAGGATTGTAGGCTTTCTAAACTCTGAGAAAGCAAGAACTCTGAGAATTAGATTTAGGGGTAGGATTCTGGTAATGTTTAGGGATGAAGATTAGTGTCAGGGTGGGGTCTTGGGTTAGGGGTTGGGGTTAAAGGTTAGTGTTAGGTTTAACAGTTACAGTTAGGTTTACGGTTAAGTCTCAGGGATAGGGTTAAGGTTTGGGTTTAGCGTTTGGCACAGGGGTAGGCTTCAGTGTTAGCTTCATGGTTAAAGATTAGGAGTAGGGTTAGTGTGAGGGTTAAGGGTAAGGGTCAAGATTAAGGGTTCAGGTTGGGGTTAGGCTTAGGTTTCCGGTTAGGGGTTAGGGTTAGGCTTAGGGTCTAGGGTTAGGATTAGGGTTAAGTGTTGGACTTAGGGTTGGGGTTTAGTGTTAAGTTTATCGTTAAGGATTAGGGTTAGGGTCAGGGTTAAATGTTTGGGTGCGGGTAATGGTTAGGGTCAGGGTTAAGGTTTATGGATAGGGTTAGTGTTAAGGGTTTACGGGTAGGTTTAGGGTTCAGGGTTAGAGTTAGCATTAGGGCTTAAGGTTAGGATTAGGTGTTAGGTTAGATTTAGGGTTAGATCTAGGCGTTAGAGTAAGGGTTAAGAGATAGGGTTAGGTTTAATGCTTAGGATTAGGGTTAGGGTTTGGGGTTAAAGTAAGTGTTAGGGGTTAGGTTTAAGGATCAAAGGTTAGTGTTATTTTTAGCTGTAGTGTTAGGGTTAGGGATAAGGGATAAGGTTGGCGTAAGGGTTTTCCTTACTGTTAGGGTTAAGGGTGAGGCTTAGATTAAAGGTTAAGGTTAGGGTCAGCGTTAAGGGTTAGGGTGAGGGTTAACGGTTACGGTAAAGGTTAAGTGTTAGTGTTAGGGATTAGCGATTAGGGTTTTTGGTAAGTGTTAGGGTTAGGAGTTAGTGTTTTATGAAGGGGTATGGTTAGAATTAGGATTGGGGTTAGTGTTAGGGTTAGGTTTCGGGGTTAGGTTTAGGGTAAAAGGATAGGATTAGGGTTAAGGGTTGGGCTCTGGTTTAGGGTTAAAGTTTAGTGTTAGGGTTAATGTTTAGTGTTATGGTCCAGTTTAAGTGTTAGGGTGAGGGTTAACGGTTAGGATTAGGCTTAGAGGTTGGGGATATAGTGAGGGTTCCGTGTTAGGGTTAGGTTTAGGGTTCAGGGTTAAGGTTAGCTGTAGGGGTTATGGTTAGGGTTAGGTGTTAGGTTAGTGTCAGGGTTAGGTCTAGTCGTGAGGGTAAGGTTTAGGGTTAGCTTTAAGAGCTAGGGTTAGGTTGAATGGATAGGATTAGGATTAGGGTTAAGGGTTAGGGTAAGGCTTAGGGGTTAGGGTGAAGGGTTAAGGGTTTTTGTTAGGCATAGCGTTGGGGTTAGAAGTAACGGTTACTGTCAGTGTAAGGGTTGTAGGCAGGGTTACGGTTAGAGTTAGCGGTTTAGAATTAGGGTTAGGGATTTGGTGTTACAGTGATGACTAGGAGATAGGGTTAGAATTATGGGATAGGGGTTGTTCTCAGGGAATGGGTTATGCACTAACGTTAGGATAAGAGGTTAAAGTTAGGCGCACGGTGAGGTTTCCGTGTTAAGGGGAGAAATAGGAACAGGGTTAGGTGTTATGTTCAGGGTGAGGGATATCTGTTACAGGTATTGTTTATGCTTAGCGCACGGGCCCTGTCTGCCTTAAGTGGGGGTGGGGGAGGTTAGGGGACTGGGATTGTCAGCAGGATCCCACTGTATCGTACTCTGGGTATGGGCCCGTGGGTTTGATGCAGGACACAGTGGTAGAGCCTCCTTTCACGCATGGCATGGGAGGATTGCAGGCTTTCTAAACTCTAAGAAAGCAAGAAGTCTGAGAATTAGATTTAGGGTTAGGATTATGGTTAGGGTTAAGGATGAAGTTTAGTGTTAGGGTGAGGGCTTAGGGTTAGGCATTAGGGTTAGGGTTAAAGGTTACTCTTAGGTTTAACGGTTACACTTTGGTTTAGGGTTGAGGTTTACGGTTAGGGTTAAGATGAGGGGTTAGGGTTTGGTATAGGGTTAGGGTTAGGTACAGGGTTAGGGTTAAGTGTTAGGTTTCGGGTTGAAGATTAGGATTAGGGTTAGGATTAAAGGTTAGCGTGAGAGTTAACGGTTAGGTTAAGGTTAAGAGTTAGGGTTAGGGTTTAGGTTTAGGGTTAAGGGTTAGGGTTAGTTTTAGGGTTCGAGTTATGTGTTAGGGTTTGTGTTAGAGGTTAGGGTTAGGTTTACTGTCCACGGTTAGGGTTACGTTTAGGGGTTAGCATTAGGGTTAAGGATTAGGTTTAGGGTAAGGGTTTAGTGTTAGTGTTGGGCTTTAGGCTCGGGGCTTAGGTTCAGGGTCAGGGGTTAGGGTTGGTGGTAGGGCTTAGATTTAGCGGTCAGTTTAAGGGCACAGGACCTGGTTAATCTACGGTGAGAGGGGTGCGTTCGGAGTCATCACGAAAGCACAACATCATTCCCTGGGCCCTGGGACAAGACCTACATGCAGGACTCAGGCGGAGCCTCATCTCACACATGGCATGGCTGTATTGTAGGCTTGCTTCACTCGGGAATGGAAGTAGTGTGAGAATTAGGGTTAGGGTTGGGGTTAGGGGTTTCGAGTTAGGGGTTAGGTTTGGAGTCAGGGTTAGGTGCTAGGGATTAGTGGTTAGGGTTAGAGTTAGTGTTACGGGTTAGGTGTTAAGTCTGGTTTAGGGGGCCAGGGTAAGGTTTAGGTTTGGAGTTAGCGTTAGGGTTAGGCGTTAGCGTTAAGGGATAGGGTTAGGGTTAAGTGTTAGGCTTAGGGTTAGGGTTCAGGTTTAGGGTTACGGTCAGGGTTAAGGGTTAGGGTGAGGGTTAACAGTTAGGGTTAGGGTTAGGGGGTTAGGGATAGGATTAGGGTTAAGGGTTAGGTTTATGGTTCAGGTTTAAGGTTAACATTGGGGGGTTAGGTTTAGTGTTAACTGTAAGTCAGTGTTAGGGTTAGATCTCTAGGCATTAAGGTAAAGGTTAGGTTTAGGGTTAAGTGTTAGGGTTATGTTTAATGGTTAGGCTTGGGATTAGGGTTAAGGGTTAGGGTTAAGGTTAGGGGTTATGACTAAGGATCAACGGTTAGGGTTATTTTTATGCGTAGGTTTAGGGTAAGGGCTTAGGGTTAGTGTTAGTGTTGTTGGTAGGGTTAAGGTTAGGGTTGGCGTTTCAGATTTAGGGATCAGGTGTTATGGTTATGGCTAGGTGTTAGCGTTAGAATTACAGTATAGTGCTTGTTCTCAGGGTGTCATGCATTAACGTTAATATAAGGTGTTAAAGTTAGGGTTATGGTGAGCTTTACCTCTTAAGGTGAGCAGTATGATCAGGGTTAGGTGTTATGTTCTGGGTTAGGCTTATGGGTGAGGGGTAGGGTTTATGCTTAGGGCACGGGCCCTGTATGCACTAGGAGGCAAAGATAGGGGCCTGTGATGGTCGCTGGTAACCTACTCTATCGTATGCAGTGTATGGGCCTCTGGTTTCCTGCAGGACACTGTGGCAGAGCGGGCTTTCATGCATGGCTTAGTAGGATTGTAGGCTTTCAAAACTCTGAGAAAGCAAGAAGTCTGAGAATTAGATTTCGGGTTAGGATTACGGCACGGTTTAGGGATGAAGATTAGTGTTAGGGTGAGGGCTTAGGGTTAGGGGTTAGGGTTAGGGTTAGGGTTGATGGTAGGTTGAAGTTTAGGGTTGGCACTTTAGAATATGGATGAGGTGTTATGGTTATGGCTAGGGGTTAGGTTTAGAATTATGGGATAGGGCTTCTTCTTTGGGTGCTATGCATTAACATTAAGATAAGGGGATAAATTAGGGTTATGGTTAGGTTTATGTTTTAAGGTGAGTAACAGGATCAGGGTTAGGTTTTATGTTTGGAATTAGGGTTATCTGTTAGGGATAGTGTTTTTGCTTAGCGCACGGGCCCTGTCTTCACCAGGAGAGGGGGGGTTAGGGACTAGGATTGCCACTGGGAACCTGCTCTATCATGCACTAGTTATGGGCCCCCGGGTTTCTTGCAGGACACAGTGGCAGAGCCTCCTTTTACTCATGACATGGGAGAATTGTAGGCTTTCTAAACTCTGAGAAAGCAAGAAGTCTGAGAATTAGATTTAGGGGTAGGTTTATGGTAATGTTTAGGGATGAAGGTTAGTGTTAGGGTGCGTTCTTAAGGTCAGTGGTTAGGGTTAAAGGTTAGTGTTAGGTTTAACAGTTACAGTCAGGTTTATGGTTATGTTTTAGGGTTAGGGTTAAGGTTAAGGTTTAGCATTTGGTACTGTGTTAGGCTTAAGTTTTAGCTTTAGGGTTAAAGATTAGGATTAGGGTTAGGGTTAAGGGCTAGTGTGAGGGTTAATGGTAAGGATCAAGACTAAGGGCTAGGGTTTTTGTTAGTGTTAGGAATAAGTCTTCGTGTAGGCTTTAGGGTTAGCGTTAAGTGTTATGGTTAGGGTTAGGTTTAGGGTTCATGGTTAGTGTTATGTTTAGGGGTTAGTGCTAGGGTTAGGGCTTAGGTTTAGGGTAAGGTTTTAGAGTTCGTGTTCAGCGTTACGGTCGGAGCTTATGTTTACGGTTAGGGGTTAGTGTTAGTGTTAGGGCTGAGATTTAGCTGTTAGTTTAAGGGCACAGGACCTGTTTTATCTACGGTGAGAAGGGTGCTGTCGGAGTCTCCACGAAAGCACAACATCGTTCCCTGATCCTTGGGAAAGGACCTACATGCAGGACTCAGGTGGAGCCTCATCTCACGCATAGTATAGCTGTATTGTAGGCTTGCTTCACTCTGAGAATGGAAGTAGTGTGAGAATCAGGGTTAGGGTTTGGGTTAGGGGTTTGGAGTTTGGGATTATGGTTCTAGTCAGGGTTAGGTCCTAGGGATTAGGAGTTAGGGTTAGTGTTAGGGATAGGGGTTAGTTGTTGGGTTTGGGTTAGGGTGCTAGGGTTAGGTTTAGGGTTGGGGTTAATATTAGGGTTAGCGTTTAGGGTTAAAGGATAGGATTATGGTTAAGGGTTTGGCTTAGGGTTAGGGTTAAGGGTTAGTGTTAAGGTTTAGGGTTAAGGTCAGGGTTACGTGTTAGGGTGAGGGTTAACAGTTAGGGTTATGGTTAGGGTCTTAGGGGTAGGGTTAGGGTTAGAGTTAGGGGTTAGGATTAAGGGTGAAGTGTTAGGGTTATTTTTAGGCATAGTTTTAAAGTTAGGGGCTAGGGTAATGTTTGGTTTGATGGTAGGTTTAAGGTTAGGGTTAGCGGTTTAGAATTCGCATTAGGGATTAGGTGTTACGGTTATGGCTTGGAGTTAGGGTTAGAATTCAGAGATAGGAGTTGTTCTCAGGGTAAGTGTTATGCATTAACGTTATGATAAGGGGTTAAATTTAGGGTTATGGTGAGATTTACATTTTAAGGTGAGCAATGGGATCAGGGTCAGGTGTTATGTTCAGGGTTATGGTTAGGGGTGAGGGGTAGGGTTTATGCTTACGACTCGGGCCCTGTCTGCACTAGGCAGGGGGGGAGGGGTTTGGGGTTGCGATTGTCATCGGGAACCCACTCTAGTGTATGCTGAGTATGGGCACTGGGGTTTCCGGCAGGACACAGTGGTAGAGCCTCCTTTTATTCATGGCATGGGAGGATTGTAGGCTTTCTAACGCTGAGAAAGCAAGAAGTCTGATAATTAGATTTAGGGTTAGGATTATAGTTAGGGTTAGGAATGAGGTTAGTGCTAGGGTGAGGGATTAGGGCTACGGATTATGGGTAGAGTAAAGGTTAAATGTTAGAGTTAGGTTTAACGGTTACAGTTAGGTTTAGGGTTACGTTTTAGGGTGAGGGTTATGGTTAGGGGTTAGGGTTTGGTACAGGGTTAGGGTTAAGTGTTAGGTTTAGGGTTAAAGATTAGAATTCGGATTAGGGTTGACGGTTAGTGTGAGTGTTAACGGTTAGGTTTGTGTTTAAGGGTTAGGGTTAGGGTTTAGGGCTAGTGTTAAGCGTTCGTGTTAGATTTAGGGTTAGAGTAAAGTGTTATGGTTAGGGTTATGGGTTAGCATTAGGGTTAAAGGTTAAGGGTTAGGTTTATTTTCAGGCACAGGGTTAGGATTAGGTGTTAGGGTTAGTGTTACCGTTAAGGTTTTTTGTAGGCTTAAGGTTAGGTTTAGCAGTTTAGAATTAGGGTTAGGGATTAGGTGTAATGGTTATGGTAAGGAGTTAGGGTTAGAATTATGGCATAGGGGTTGGTCTCAGGGTCAGTTTTATGCTTAAAGTTAGGGTAAGCGGTTAAAGTTAGTGTTACGGTGAGATTTACATGTTAAGGTGAGCAATAGGATCAGGGTTAGGTTTTATGTTCAGGGTTATGGTTATGGGTTAGGGGCAGTGTTTATGCTTAGGGCACAGGCCCTGTCTTCACTAGGTGGGGGGGGTTCGGAGGCTGGGATTGTCACCAGGAACCCACTCTATCGTATGCTGGGTATGGGCCTCTGGGTTTCATGCAGGGCACAGTGGCAGAGCCTCCTTTCATGCATGGCATGGGAGGATTGTAGGCTTTCTAAACTCTGAGAAAGCAAGAAGTCTGAGAATTAGATTTAGGGTTAGGATTACGGTTAGGGTTAGGGATGAAGTTTAGTGTTAGGGAGAGGGCTTAGTGTTAGGGATTAGGGTTTGGTACAGGGTTAGGGTTAAGTGTTCGGTTTAGGGGTACAGATTAGGATTAGTGTTAGGTTTAAGGGTTAGCTGAGGGTTAACGGTTAGGGTTAAGGTGAAGGGTTAGGGTTAGGGTTTAGGGTTAGGATTAGGGGTTCGTGTTAGGTTTAGGGTTACACTTAAGTGTTAGGGTTTAGGTTCAGGTTTAGGGTTCATGGTTAGGGTTATGTTTAGGGGTTAGGTTTAGGGGTTAGGTTTGGTGTAAGGGTATAGTGTTAGTGAAGGGAGTTTGGGTCAGGGTTTCTGTTTAGGGTAGGGATTAGTGTTAGTGTTAGGACTTAGATTTAGCGATTAGTTTAAGGTCAGAGGACCTGTTTAATCTATGGTGAGAAGGGTGTGGAATGGGTCGCTGAGACACCACAGCATTGTACCCTGGGCCTTGGGCTCAGACCTACATGCAGGAATCAGGGGGAGCCTGTTCTCATGCATGGCATGGTTGTATTATAGGCTTGGTTAACTCTTAGAATGGAAGTGTGAGAATTAGGGTTATGGTTAGGGTTAGGGATTTGGGTTTAGGAGAGAGTGTTCAAATGAGGGTTAGGGGTTAGGCATTAGGGGTTAGGGTTAGTGTTAGGGTTAGGGGTTGGGGTGAGGGTTGGGTTAGGGGCTAGGGTTAGGTTTAGGGTTGGGGTTAGTGTTAGCATTCGAGTTAGGGATTAGAGTTAGGGTTAAGGGATAGGATTAGGGTTAAGAGTTTGGCTTAGGGTTCAGGTTAAGGGTTAGGGTTATGGTTAAAGATTAGTGTTAGTTTAAAGAGTTACAGTTAGGTTTAGGGTTAAATTTTAGGGTGAGGGCTTTTTAAACTCTGAGAGAGGAAGACGTCTGAGATTAAGATTTAGGGTTAGGATTATGGTTAGGATTAGGGATGATGATTAGTGTTAGGGTGAGGGCTTAGGGTTAAGGGTTAGGGTTAGAGTTAGGGTTAAGGTTAGTGTTAGTTTTAACGGTTAAAGTTAGGTTTAGGGTTAAGGTTTATTGTCAGGGTTAAGGTCAGGGGTTAGGGTTTCATACAGGGTAAGAGTTAAGTGTTAGGTTTAGGGTTAAAGATTAGCATTATGGTTAGTGTTAAAGGTTAGTGTGAGGGTAAAAGTTTAGGGTTAAGTTTAAGGGCTAGGGTTAGGGGTTAGTGTTAGGGTTAAGGGGTCTTGTTAGGTTTAGGGTTACAGTTAAGTGTTATGGTTAGTGTTAGGGGTTACGGTTAGGCTTAGGGTTCATGGTTAGTGTAACATTTAGGGGTTAGGGCTAGGGTTAAATGATAGTGTTAGAGTTAAGGCTTAGGCTTTGGGTAAAGGTTTAGGGATAGGTTTACAGGTTAGGGTTAGTGTCAGGGTTAAATGTTAGGGTGAAAGTTAACAGTTATTGTTAGGGTTATTGGTTAGGGGTTGTGTTTATGCTTAGGGCACGTGCCTTGTCTGCACTAGGCGGAGAGGTTAGGGGGCTAGCATATTCGCCGGGAAATCACTCTATCGTATGCTGGGTATTGGCCCCTGGGTTTCATGCTGGACACAGTGGCAGGGCCTCCTTTCACACATGGCATGGGAGGATTATAGGCTTTCTAAACTCTGAGAAAGAAAAAGTCTGAGAATTAGATTTAGGGTTAGGATTATGGTTAGAATTAGGGATTAAGTTTAGTGTTAAGGTGATGCCTTAGGGTTAGGGGTTAGGTTTAGGGTCAGAGTTAAAGGTTAGTGTTAGGTTTAACAGTTACAGTTAGGTTTAGCGTTAAGGTTTAGTGTTAGGGTTCAGTTTAGGGGATAGGTTTTGGTACAGGTTAAGGTTTAAGTGTTAAGTTTAGAGTTAAAGATTACAATTAGGGTTAGGTTTAAAGGTAAGTGTGAGGATTAACGGTTAGGGTTAAGCATGAGGGTTAGGGATTAGGTTTAGTGTTAAGGGTTTATGTTAGTTTAGGGTTAGAGTTAAGTGTTATGGTTAGGGTTAGGGGTTAGGGTTAGATATAGGGTGCATGGTTAGGGTTACGTTTAGGGGTTAGGGTTACGGGTTAGGTTTAGGGTGAGTGTTTGGTGTTAGTGTTGGGCATTAGGATAAGGGCTTAGGTTTAGGGTTAGCGTTTAGGTTTAGTGTTAGGGCTTAGATTTAGCGGTTAGTTTAAGGGCACAGGACCTGTTTAATCTATGGTGAGAAGGGTGCAGAATTGGTCCCCTTGACACCACACCATCGTACCTGGGCCTTGGGCCCAGACCTACATGCAGGACTCAGGCGGAGCCTCTTCTCACTCATGGCATGGATCTATTGTAGGCTTGGTGAACTCTGAAAATGGAGGAAATGTGAGAATTAGGGTTATGGTTATGGTTAACTGTTTGGGGTTAGGGGTTAGGGTTCGAGTGTGGTTCAGGGGTTAGAAATTAGGAGTTAGTGTTAGTGTTAGGGTTAGGGGTTAGGGGTTAGTGTTGGTTTAGGGGCTAGGGTTAGATTCAGAGTTAGGGTTAGTGTTAGGGTTAGGGTTAGGGATTATGGTTAGGGTTAGGACTTAGGGTTAGGGTTAGGCTTAAGGGATAGGATTAGGGTAAAGGGTTAAGGCTTAGGGATAGCATTAGGGATTAGGGTTAGGGTTAAGTGTTAGGGTTTTGGTCTGATTTAAGGGTTAGGGTGAGCGTTAACAGTTAGGGTTAAGGTTAATTGTTAGGATTGGGGGTTAGGCTTAAGGATTCGTATTAGGGTTAGGGTATAAGGGTGAGACTTAAGTCTTATGGTTAGGGACAGGGCTTTTGGTTAGGGATAAGGGTTAGGAGTTAGGGTTACTTTTAGGCATAGGGTAGGATTAGGGGTGAGGGTTAGGGTTAGGGTTAGTGTTAGGGTTGTTGGTAGTGTTAAGGTTAGGGTTAGCAGTTTAGAATTAGGGTTAGGGATTAGGTTGTATGGTTATGGCTAAGATTTAGGGTTAGAATTATGGGATAGGCGTTGTTCTCAGTGTAAGTGTTATGCATTAACTTTAGGAGATGCGGTTAAAGTTAGGGTTACAGTGTGGTCTACATGATAAGGTGAGCAGTAGGATCAGGGTTAGGTGTTACGTTCAAGGTTAGGGTTATATGTTAGGCGTACTTTTTATGCTTAGGGCACGGGCCCTGTCTGCACTAGGCGGGAGGATTAGGGGTCTAGGATTGTGGCTGAGAACTTTCTCTATCGTACACTGGGTATGGGTCCCTGGGTTTCATGCAGGACACAGTGGCAGAGCCTCTTTTCACGCATGGCATGGGAGGATTGTAGGCTTTCTAAACTCTGAGAAAGCAAGAAGTCTGAGAATTAGATTTAGGGATAGGATTATGGTTAGTGTTAAGGATAAAGTTTAGCATTAGGGTGAGGGCTTAGGGTTAGGGGTTAGAGTTACGGTCAGGGTTAAAGGTTAGTGTTAGGTTTAATGGTTACAGTTAGCTTTAGGGTCAAGTGTTAGGGTTAAGGTTAAGGTTAGGGGTTAGGTTTTGGTACAGGGTAAGGGTTAACTGTTAGGTTTAGGGTTAAAGATTACGATTAGGGTTAGGTTTAAGGGTTAGTGTGAGAGTTAACGGTTAGGGTTAAGGTTAAGTGTTAGGGTTAGTGGTTAAGTTTAGGTTTAAGTGTTCGTGTTAGGTTTAGGGTTAGAGTTAAGTGTTATGGTTAGGGTTTGGGGTTAGGGTTAGGTTTAGGGTTCATCGTTAGGGTTACGTTTAGGCATTAGGGTTATGGGTAAGGATTAGGGTAAGGGTTTAATGTTAGTGTTGGGCGTTAGGGTCATGGCTTAAGTTTAGGGTTAAGGGTTAGTGTTAGAGTTAGCGTTAGGGCTTAGATTTAGAGGTTATTTTAAGGGCACAGGACCTGTGTAATCTATGGTGAGAAGTGTGCAGAATGGGTCATCGCCACACCACACCATCGTACCCGAGGCCTTGGGCCCAGACCTACATGCAGGTCTCAGGTAGAGCCTCTTCTCACGCATGGCATGGTTTTATTGTAGGCTTGGCTAACTCTGAGAATGGAGGAAGTGTGAGAATTATGGTTATGATTAGGGTTAGGTGTTTGGGGTTAGGGGTTAGTGTTCGCGTGAGGGTTAGGTGTTAGGGATTAGGGGTTAGGGTTAATGTTAGCATTAGGGGTTAACGGTTAGGGTTGGGTTAGGGACTAGGGATAGATTTAGCGTTGGGGTTAGGGTTAGGGTTAGGGGTTAGGGTTTAGGGTTAAGGGATAGGATTAGGGTTAAGGGTTAAGGCTTAGGGTTAGCATTAAGGGATAGGGTTAGGGTTAAGGGTTAGGGTTATGGTCCGAGTTAAGGGTTAGGGTGAGGGTTAACAGTTAGGGTTAGGGTTATAAGTTAGGGATAGTGTTAGGTTTAAGGTCTAGGGTTAGGGTTAGAGGTAGCTTTACTGCTAAGATTAGGTCTCGGCATTAAGGTAAGTGTTAGTGTTAGGGTTAAGGGTTAGGGTTAGGTTTAATTGTTAGGATTAGGATCAGAATTAAGGGTTAGGCTTAGGGTTAGGGGATAGGGTTAGGGTTTAGGGTAAACTTTTAAGGTTATGTTTAGGGATAAGGTTAGGGTTAGCGTTTAAGGTTAGGGTTAGTATTAGGGTTGTTTGTAGGGTTAAGGTAATGTTTAGTGGTTAGAATTAGGGTTAGGGATTAGGGGTTACTGTTATGGCTAGGAGTTAGGGTTAGAATTAAGTGATAGGGGTTGTTCTTAGCATAAGTGTTATGCATTAATGTTAGGATAAGTGGTTAAAGTTAGGTTTACGGTGAGGTTTATGTGTTAAGGTGAGCAATAGGATCAGGGTTAGAATTATGAGTGAGGGGTAGGGTTTTGCTTAGGGTATGGGCCCTGTCTTCCCTAGGAGTGGGACTGAGGGGGATGCGATTGTCACCAGAAACCCACTCTATCGTATGCAGGGTATGGGCCCATGGGTTTCTTGTAGGACACTCTGGCAGAGCCTGATTTCACGCATGGTAAAGGAGGATTGTAAGCTTTCAAATCTCTAAGAAAGTAAGAAGTCTGAGAATTAGATTTAAGGTTAGGATTATCGTTATGGTTAGGGATGAAGTTTAATCTTAGGGTGAGGGCTTCGGGTAAGGGGATACGGTTAGTTTTAGGGTTAAAAGTTACTGTTAGGTTTAACAGTTACAGTTAGACTTAGGGTTTAGGTTTAGGGTTAGGGTTAAGCTTAGGGGTTATGGTTTGGTACAGGGTTAGGGTTAAGTGTTAGGGTTAGGGTTAAAGATCATGACAAGGGTTAGAGTTAAGGGTTAGTTTGAGTGTTAACAGTTAGGGTTAAGGATAACTTTTAGGGTTAGGGGTTAGGATTAGTGTTAGGGCTGAGATTTAGCGGTTAGTTTAAGGGCACAGGACCTGTTTAATCTATGGTGAGAGTGGTGCACAGGGTCGCTGCGACACAACACCACCGTACGCTGGGCCTTGGGCCAAGACCTACATACAGGACTCAGGTGGAGCCTCTTCTCACGCATGACATGGCCGTATTGTAGGCTTGGTTAACTCTGAGAATGGAAGAAGTGTGAGAAATCGGGTTAGGGCTGGCTGTAGGTGTTTTTAACCCCTAACCCTAACACTAACCCCCTAATCCTAACCCTAACACTAACCCCAAGGTTAAATCTAACCTTAACCCCTACGACAACCCTAACCCTAACCCTAACCCCTCTCACTGTAGAATAAACAGGTCCTGTGCCCTTAAACTAACCACTAAATCTAAGCCCTAACATCAACCCTAACCTCTGACCCTAAACCTAAGCCCTGAGCCTAAAGCCCAACACTAACTCTAAACTCTTACCCTAAAGCTAATCCCTAACCCTAATGCTAACCTCTAAACGTAACCCTAACTGTGAACCCTAAACCTAACCCTAACCTCGAGCGCTAACCATAGCACTTAACTCTAACCCTAAACCTAACATGAACCCTTAATCCTAACACTAACCCTAACCCTAACTCTTAACTTTAACCCTGACTGTTAACCCTCACACTAACCTTTAAACCTAACCTTAATCGTAATCTTTAACCCTAAACCTAATATTTAACCCTAATCCTGTACCAAACCCTAAACCCTAACCTTAAACCTAACCATAAACCTTAACCCTGAACCTAACTGTAATGGTTAAAACTAAGAGTAACCTGTAACGCTACCCATAACCCCTAACTCTAAGCCTTCACCCTAACACTAACCTTGATCCTTAACCCGAACCCTAACCCTAACCCTAAATCTAATTCTCAGTCTTCTTGCTTTCTTAGAGTTTAGAAAGCCTACAATCCTCCCATGCCATGCGTGAAAGGAGGCTCTTCCACTGTGTCCTGAATGAACCGCTGGGGCCCATGGCCAGAGTACGATAGAGTGGGTTCCTGGTGACAATCCCAGCCCCCTAACCCCCCCCCCCCGCCTAATGCAGACAAGGCCCGTGCCCTAAGCATAAACTCTACACCTCACCCAAAACTCTAACCCTGAAAATAACATTTAACCCTGATTCTATTGCTCACCTTAGAATGTAAACCTCACCGTAACCTGAACTTTAACCTCTTATCCTAACGTTAATGCATAACACTTACCCTGAGATTAACCCCTATCCCATAATTCTAACCCTATCTCCTAGTCATAACTGTGACAACTAATCCATAACCCTAGTTCTAAACCACTAACACTAACTGTTACCCTACGTAGTTACTGTTACGGTAACCTACTGTTACCCTAACACTGAACCTAATCCTTACTCCTAACGCCAAAGCTATGGCTAAAAATAATGCTAACCCTTGACCCTTTACCCTAACTCCTAACCCTAATCCTAATCCTAACCACTAAACCCAACCTTAGCTCTTAACCCTAACCCTAAACCTTACCCTGACGCCTAGACCTAACCCTGACACTAACCTAACACCTAACCCTAATCATAACCCCTAAAGCTAACCCTAACCCTGAACCCTAAACCTAACCCTAACACTTAATACTAACTATATCCCTAACCCCTAACCCCAACCCTAACCCTAACTGTTAACCCTCACCCTAACCCTTAAACCGGACCCTAACACTAAATCTTAACCCTAAACCTACGCTCAACCCTTAACCATAATCCTATCCCTTAACCCTAAACCTAACCCCTAACCCTAAACCTAACACTAACCCCAATCCTAATTCTAACCATAGCCCTTAATACATCACTACGCCTAACCCCTAACCCTAACCCTAACCCCTAATGCTAACCCTAACACTGAACCCTAAACCTAACCCTATCCCTAACCCTTAAACATAACTCTATCCCTAACCAATAATCCTAAGCCTAATCTTTAACCCTCACCCTAGAGCTTAACTCAAACCGTAACCCTAAGCCTAAACCCCAACCCTAACACTTAACACAAACCCTAAGCCTTAACACTTAACGCCAATCCTATCCTTTAACCCTAATACTAACCCTGATGCCTAATCCTAACCCTAACACTAACCCCAACCATAAATCTAACCCTAGCCCCTAACGCAAAACTAACCCCTAACCCTAACACTAACCCTAAATCCTAGTCCCTAACCACTAAACCTCACTTGAACCCTAACCCCTAACACCAAACCCTTAACCCTAACCATAACCCTATTTCTCACACTACTTCCATTCTCAGAGTTAACCAAGGCTAAAATACAACCATGCAATGCGTGAGTAGAGTTTCCGCATGAGTCCTGCAAGTAGGTCTGGGCCAAAGGCCCAGGATCCGATGGTGTGGTGTCGCATGTAAACATTCTGCACCCTACTCACCATAGATTACACAGGTCCTGTACCCTTAAACTAACCGCCAAATCAAAGCCCAAACACTGACCCTAACCCCTAACCCTAAACCTAAGCCCTCACCCTAATGCCCAACACTAACACTAAACGCTTACCCTAAACCTAACCCCTAAATGTAACCTTAACCATGAACCCTAAACCTAACCCAAACCCCTAACCCTAACCATAACACTTAACTCTAACCCTAAACCTAACATGAACACTTAACCCTAACCCTAACCCATAAACCTAACACTTAACCTTAACCCTAACCGTTAACCCTCACACTAAACCTTAACCCTAACCCTAATCCTAATCTTTAAGCCTAAACCTAGCACTTAACCCTTACCCTGTACCAAAACCTAACCCCTAATCTTAACCCTAAGCTTAAACCTTAAAGCTTAACCCTAAACCTAACTGTAACTGTTAAACCTAACACTAACCTTTAACCCTGACCCTAACCGAAACCCCTAACCCTAAGCCCTCACCATAACAGTAACCTATATTGCTAACCCTAACCCTAATCCTAGCCCTAAATTTAATTCTCAGACTTCTTGCTTTCTCAGAGTTTACAAAGCCTACAATCCTCCCATGCCATGTGTAGAAGGAGGCTCGGCCACTGTGTCCGGCATGAAACCAAGGGGCCCATACCCAGCGTATGATAGAGTGGCTTCCGGCATCTATCCTAGCCCTCTAAGCCCCCTCCTAGAGCAGAGAGGGCTCGTGATATAAGCATAAACACTACCCCTCACCCATAACCCTAACCCTGAACATCACAGCTCACCCTGATACTATTGCTCACCTTAACACATCAACCTCACCATAACTCTAACTTGAACCCGTTATCCTAACGTTAATGCATAAGACTTACCCTAAGAACAACCCCTATCCCTTAATTCTAACCCTAACTCCTAGCCACAATTGTAACACCTTATCCCTAAGGCTAATTCAAAACTGCTAAACATTACCTTATCTCTACAAACTAACCCTAACCCTAACTGCTAACCCTAACCGTACACCTAAAAATAACCGTAACACTTGACACTTAACCCTAACCCTTAACCCTGATCCTAATCCTAACAATTAAACCTAACCCTAACTCTTAAGCCTAACACTAACACGTACCCTAATGCCTAGACCTAACCCTAAGAGTAAACGTAACCCCTAACCCTAACGCTAATCCCTAATGCTAACCCTAACACTGAACCCTAATCCTAAGACTTAAACCTAACTCTATCCTTAACCCATAACCCTAGCCCTAACCGTTAACCCCACACTAACCCTTAACTCGAACTGTAACCCTAACCCTTAAAACTAAACCTAACACTTAACGCTAACCCTAAGCCTTAACGCTTAACCCTTATCCTATCCCTTAACCCTAACCCTAACCCCTAACGCTAACCCTAACCCCACTCTAAATCTAACCCTAGCCCCTAACCCAACCCTAACCCCTAAGCCCTAACCCTATCACTAAACCCAACACCTACTCCCTAACCCCTAATCCTCACTCGAAGCTTAAGCCCTAACCCTAAGCCCTCTGCCTGACTAATCTTCATCCCTAACCCTAACCATAATCCTAACCCTAAATCTAATTCTCAGACTTCTTGCTATCTCAGAGTTTTAAAAGCCTACAATTCTCCAAAGCCATGCGTGAAAGCTGGCTCTGCCACAGTGTCCTGCATGAAACCCAGGAGCCCATACACTGCGTACGATAGAGTGGGTTCCCGGGGACAATCACAGCCCCCTAACTCCCCCTGCTAGTGCTGACAGGGCCCATGCCCTAAGCAAAAACCCTGCACCTCACCCATAACCCTAACCCTGAACATAACACCTAACCCTGATGTTATTGTTCACCTTAACACGTAAACCTCACTGTAACCCTAACTTTAACCCCTATCCTAATGTTATTGCATAACACTTACCCTAAGAACAAACCCTATCCCTTAATTCTAAGCCTAACTCCTAGCATAACCGTAACACCTAATCCCTAACCTTAATTCTAAACTGCTAAACATTACCTTCACCCTACAAACAACCTAACACTAACCCTAACTCTAACCGCTAACCCTAACCCTAACCATTACCCTGATCATAATCCTAACAATTAAACCTAACCCTAATTCTTAACCCTAACACGAACCATTACCATAATGCCTAGACCTAACCCTAACTGTAACCCTAACCCCTAACCCTAACCCTAACCGCTAATGCTAACCCTAACCCCGAACCCTAAACCTAACCCTAACCCTATCCCTTAAACCTATTACTATCCCTAAACCATTACCCTAATCGCAACTGTTAACCCTCACTCTCACCCTTAACTTGGAACGAAACCCTAACCCTTAACCCTAACCTTAACCCTTACTGCTAATCTTAAGCCTTCACCCTTTACCTTAATCCTATCTTGTAAGCCTAACCCTAACGCTGACCCCTAACCCACCTGAACATTAACCCTAAACCTAAATCTAATGCTAGCCCCTTACAAAAACCTAACACCTAACCCCTGACACACTAATCCTAACTTCTAATTCCTAACCACTAAACTTCACTCAAACCTAAACCTCTAACCCCAAACACATAACCCTAACCATAACTCTAATTCTCACACTTCCTTCGTTCTCAGAGTTGACCAAGCCTACAATAGAGCCATGCCACGAGTGAGAAGAGGCTCTGCCTGAGTCCTGCATGTAGGTCTGGGCCCAAGGTACGATGGTGTGGTGTTGAGGCGACCCAGTCTGCACCCTTCCCACCATAGATTAAACAGAGCATGTGCCCTTAAACTAACCACTAAATCTAAGCCCTAATACTAAACCTAAATCCTAACCCTAAACCTCGGCCCTTATCCTAACGCCCAACAGTAACACTAAACACTCACCCTAAACTTAACCCATAACCCGAACCCCTAAATGTAACCCTAACCATGAACCCTAAACCTAACCCTAACCTGTAGCCATAACCATAACACTTAACTCTAAACCTAAACGTTACACGAAGCCTTATTCCTAACCCTAAGCCCAACCCTAACACTTAACCTTGACCCTTACCATTAACCCTCACACTAACCCTTAACCCTAACCCTAATCCTAATCTTTAACCATAAAGCTAACACTGAAGCCTAACCCTGTGCCAAACGATAAAACCAAACCTTAACCCTAACCCTAACCCTGAAACTTAACCGAAAACGTAACTGTAACTGTTAAAAATAACACGAACCTTTAACCCTAACCCCTAACCCTAAGAGCCCACCCTAACACTAATCTTCCTCGCTAAACATTACCATAATCTTACCCCTAAATCTAATTCTCAGACTTCTTGCTATCTCAGAGTTTAGAAAGCTTACAATCCTCCCATGCCATGAGTAAAAGGGGGCTCTGCCACTGTGTCCTGCATGAAACCCAGGAGCCCATACCCAGCGTACGATACAGTGCGTTCCCGGGCACAATCCCATCCCCCTAACCCCCGCCCCCCGCCCAGTGCAGACAGGGCCCGTACGCTAAGTATAAACACTACCCCTAACAGATAACCCTCACCCTGAATATAACACCTGACCCTGATCCTATTGCTCACCTTAAAACATAAACCTCCCCGTAACCCTAACTTATCCCCTTATCTTAACGTTAATGTATAACACCCTGAGAAGAAGCCCCATCCCATAATTCCAATCCTAATCCCCAGCCATAACCATAACACCTCATCCCTAATTCTAAAATGCCAACCCTACCTTCACCCTACCAACAACCCTAACCCTAACCCTAACCTCTAACCCTAAGCCCTCACCCTATCACTAATCTTCATCACTAAACCGTACCGTAATCCTAACCCTAAATCTAATTCTCAGACTTCTTGCTTTCTCAGAGTTTTGAAAGCCTACAATCCTACTAAGCCATGCATGAAAGCCGGCTCTGCCACAGTGTCCTGCAAGAAACCCAGAGGCCCATACACAGCGTATGATAGAGTGGGTTCCCAGCGACCACAACAGACCCCTAACTTCGATTCCTAGGGCATACAGGGCCCATGCCCTAAGCATAAACACTAGCCCTCACCCATAACCCTAACCCAGAACATAACACCTAACCCTGATCCTACTGCTCACCTTAACACGTAAACCTCACCGTAACCCTAACTTTAACCCCATATCGTAACGTTAATGCATGACACCCTGAGAACAAGCCCTGTACTGTAATTCTAACCCTAACTCCTAGCCATAACCATAACACCTAATCTCTAATTCTGAAACGCCAACCCTAACCTTAACCCTACCAACAACACTAACACTAACCCTAACCCCTTACCCTAACCCTATCCCTAAAAATAACCCTAACCGTTGATCCTTAGTCATAACCCCTAACCTTAACCCTAACCCTTAACCCTAATCCCAATCCTAACAATTAAACCTAACCCTAACTCTGAACCCTAACTCTAACCTTTACATTAATGCCTAGAGTTCTAACCCCAACACTGACCTACAGTTACAAGTAACACAAACCCCTAATTATAACCTTAAACCTGAACAATAAACCTAATCCTTAACCCTAACCCCCTAACGATTAACCCTCACCCTAACCCTTAACCCTGACCCTAACCCTAAACCTGAACCCTAACCCTGAACCCTAACCCTAAGCCTAACCCTTAACCCTAACCCTATCCATTAACCTTAACCGCTAACCATAAAACTAACCCCAACCCTAAACCTAACCCTGGCCCCCTAACCCAGAATTAACACCGAACCCGTAACACTAACTCTACCCCTAACCACTAGCACCTAACCCTGACTCGAAACTTAACCCCTAAGTCGAAACCCCTAACCGCAAACCTAACCCTAATTCTCACACTACTTCCATTCCCAGAGTGAAGCAAGCCTACAATACAGACATGCCATGTGTGAGATGAGGCTCCACCTGAGTTCTGCATGTAAGTTTTGTCCCAAGGCCCAGGGAATGATGTTGTGCTTTCATGGTGACTCTGACCGCACCCCTCTCACCTTAGATTAACCAAGTCCTGTGCCCTTAAACTGACCACTAAATCTGAGCTCTACCACCAACCCTAACCACTGACCCTGAACCTAAGCCCCGAGCCTAAAGCCCAACACTAACACTAAACCCTTACCCTAAACCTAATCCCTAACCCTAATGCTAACCCCTAAACGTAACCCTAACCGTGAACAGTAAACCTAACCCTAACCTCTAACACAAACCCTAACACATAACTCTAACCCTAAAACTTACCCTAACCCTTAACCCTAAACCTAAACCCTACCGTAACTCTTAACCTTAACCCTAACCATTAACTCTCACGCTAACCTTTAATCCTAACACTAATCCTAATCTTCAACCCTAAACCTAACACTTAACCCTAACCCTGTACCAAACACTAACCCCTCATCTTAACCCTAACAGTAAACCTCAACCATAAACCGAACTGTAACCGTTAAACCTAAGAATAACCTTTAATCCTAACCCTAATCCCTAACCCTAAGTCCTCACCCTAACACTAAACTTCATCCTTAACCCTAACCATAATCCTAACCCTAAATCTAATTCTCAGACGTCTTGCTTTCTTAGAGTTTAGAAAGCCTGCAATCCTCCCATGCCATGCGTGAAAGGAGGCTCTACCACTGTGTCCTGTATGAAACCCACGGGCCCATATCCAGAGTACGATACAGTGGGTTCCTGGTGACAATCCCAGCTCCCTAACCTTCCATACCGCCTAATGCAGACAGGGCCCATGCGCTAAGCATAAACAATACCTTTAACAGGTAACCCTAACCCTGAACAGAACACCTAACCCTGTTCCTATTTCTCCCCTTAACACGTAAACCTCACCGTGAGCCTAACTGTAACCTCTTATCGTAACGTTCATGCATAACCCATTCCCTGAGAACAACCCCTATCCCATAATTCTAACCCTATCTCCTAGTCATAACTGTAAAACCTGATCCCTAACCCTAATTCTAAACTGCTAACCCTAACCGTAACCCTAACTACAACCATAACACTGACAGTAACCCTTACTTCTAACCCCAATGCTATGCCTAACAAAAGCCCTAACCCTTCACCCTTCACCCTAACCCGTAAGCCTTACCCTAACCCTTAACCCTAATCCTAATCTTAACCATTAAACCTAACCGTAGCTCTTAAAGCTAACCCTAAACCTTACCCTCACGACTAGACCTAACCCTGACACTAACCTAACGTCTAACCCTAACCATAACCCCTAAAGCTAACCCTAACCCTGAATCCTAAACCTAACCCTAACACTGAACCCTCACTATATCCGCAACCTCTAAGCCTAATCCTAACCGTTAACCCTCACCCTAACACTTAAACTGGACCATAACACTAAACATTAACCCTAACACTAAACTTTAACCCTAAACCTGAGCCCAAACCTTAACCCTAATCCTATCCTTTTACCCTAAAACTAACCCCTAAACCTAACCCTAATACTAACCCCAAACCTAAATCTAACCATACCTCTTCATAAAACACTAACTCCTAACCCATAACCCTAACACTAATCATAAACCCTAATTGCTAACCCTTAACCCTAAGGCTTAAGCTTTACCCTAACCATTAACCCTCACCCTAACCCTTAACACTGACCCTAACATTAACCTTTAACTCTAAGCCTAACCCTTAACCCTAACAGTAAGGGAAACCCTTAACGCTAACCTTATCCCTTAACCCTAAACCTAACACTACGGCTAAAAATAACCCTAACCTTTCATCCTTAAACCTAACCCCTAACACTTACTTTAACGCCAAACCCTAACCCTAATCCTAAGCATTAAACCTAACCCTATCTCTTAATCCTAACCCTAGCCCTTACCCTAACGCCTAGATCTAACCCTAAATCTAACCTACAACCTAATCCTAACCTTAAGCCCTAATGCTAACTCTAACCCTGAACCCTAAACCTACCCGTAACCCTTAACACTAACCCTATCCGTAACCCTTAACCCTGACCCTAACCATTACCCGCACCCAAACATTTAACCCTGACCCTAACCCTAATCTTTAACGATAACCCTAACACTAAACCCTAACCCTAAGCCCAACACTTAACCCGAATCCTATCCCTTAACCCTAAGCCTAACCCTAACCCCTAACCCTAAACCTAACACTGAACCCAACCCTAAACCTAACTCTAGCTCCTATCCCAACCCTAAGACCTAACCTTTAATGCTAACAGTAACCCTAACTACTAATCCCTAACCCCTAACCCTCCCTCTAACCCTAAACCCCTAACCCCAAACCCGTAACCCTAAACTTAACCCTAATTCTCACACCTCTTCCATTCTCAGCCTTAAGCAAACCTACAATACAGCCATGCCATTCCTGAGATGAGGCTCTGCCTGTGTCCCACATGTAGGTCTGGGCCAAATACAAAGAGTACGATGGTGTGGTGTCACAGCGACCTGTCCACACCCTTCTCACCATAGATTAAACAAGTCCTGTGCCCTTATACTAACAGATAAATCTCAGCCCTAACACTAACACTAACCCCTAACCGTAAACATAAGCTCAGACTGTAACGCCGAACACTAACTCTAAAACCTTACCTTAAACCTGACCACTAACCCTAACACTAACCGCTAAACATAACCCTAACCATGAATCCTAAACCTAACCCTAACCTCTACCCGTAACCACAACAATTAACTCTAACCCTAAAGGTTACATGAAGCCTTATTCCTAACCCTAACCCCACCCTAACCCATAATATTGACCCTTACCATTAACCATCACACTAAACCTTAACCGTGACTCTAATCCTAATCTTTAACCATAAAGCTAACACTGAAGCCTAACCCTGTGTCAAACACTAGACCCAAACATAAACCCTAACCCTCAAACTGAACCGTAAACCTAACTGTAACTGTTAAAACTAACATTAACCTTTAACCCTAACCCCTAACCCTAAGACGCCACCCTAACACGAATCTTGATTCCTAAACATTACCATAATCCTACCCCTAAATCTAATTCTCAGAGTTCTTGCTTTCTCAGAGTTAAGAAAGCCTACAATCCTCCCATGCCATGAGTAAAAGGGGGCTCTGCCACTGTGTCCTGCATGAAACCCAGGAGCCCATACCCAGCGTATGATAGAGTGGGTTCCCGGGGACAATCCCATCGCTATAATCCCCGCCCGCCGCCAAGTGCATACAGGGCCCGTGCCCTAAGTATAATCAATACCCCTAACTGATAACCCTCACCCTGAACATAACACCTAACCCTGATCCTATTGCTCACCTGAAAACATAAATCTCCCCGTAACCCTAACTTATCCCCTTATCTTAACCTTAATGCATAACACCCTGAGAAGAAGCCCTATCCCATAATTCTAATCCTATCACCTGGTCATAACCGTAACACCTCATCCCTATTTCTAAAATGCCAACCCTAGCTTTCACCCTACCAAAAACCCTAACCCTAACCCAAACCCCTAACCCTAAGCCCTCACCCTATCACTAGTCTTCATCCCTAAACCGTACCGTAATCCTAACCCTAAATATAATTCTCAGACTTCTTGCTTTCTCAGAGTTTTGAAAGCCTACAATCCTATTAAGCCATGCATGAAAGCCGGCTCTACCACAGTGTCCTGCATGAAACCCAGAGGCCCATACACTGCGTACGATAGAGTGGGTTCCCAGCGACCATCACAGACCCCTAATTTCGCCTTCTAGTGCATACAGGGCCTGTGACCTAAGCATAAACCCTACCCCTCACCCATAACCCTAACCCAGAACATAACAACTATCCCTGATCCTACTGCTCACCTTAACACGTAAACCTCACTGTAACCCTAACTTTAACCCCTTATCTTAACGATAATGCATGACACCCTGAGAACAAGCCCTATACCGTAATTCTAACCCTAACTCCTAGCCATAACCATAACACCTAATCCCTAATTCTGAAACGCCAACCCTAACCTTAACCCTACCAACAACTCTAACACTAACCCTAAACCCTTACCCTAACCCTACGCCTAAAAATAACCCTAAGCATTGATCCTTAGTCATAACCCCTAAACTTTAACCCTAACCCTTAACGCTAATCCCAATCCTAACCATTAAACATAACCCTAACTCTTAACGCTAACCGTAACCTTTACCCTAATGCCTAGAGATCTAACCCCAACACTGACCTACAGTTAACACTAACCCTAACACCTAATGCTAACTTTAAACCTGAACCATAAACCTAACCCTTAACCCTAAACCTATCCCAACCCCCTAACCCTAACCCTAACTGTTAAGCCTCACCCTAACCCTTAACCCTGACTCTAACCCTAAACCTTAACCCTAACCCTGAACCCTAACCCTAAGCCTAACCCTTAACCCTAACCCTATCCCTTAACCCTGACACCTACAGCTAACACTAACCCCAACCCTAAACCTAACCCTGGCCCCCAAACCCACACTTAACACCTAACCCCTAACACTAACTCTAACCCTAACCACTAATCCCTAGCACCTAACCCTGACTCGAAACTAACCCCTAACTCGAAACCCCTAACCCCAACCCTAACCCTAATTCTCACACTACTTCCATTCCCGAGTGAAGCAAGCCTACAATACAGCCATGCCATGTGTGAGATGAGGCTCCGCCTGAGTCCTGCATGTAGGTCTTGTCCCAGGGCCCAGGGAATGATGTTGTGCTTTCGTGATGACTCCGACCGCACCCCTCTTACCGTAGATTAACCAGGTCCTGTGCCCTTAAACTGACCGCTAAATCTAAGCCCTACCACCAACCCTAAACCTTTACCCTGAACTTAATCCCCGAGCCTAAAGCCCAACACTAACTCTAAACACTTACCCTTAACCTAATCCCTAACCCTAATGCTAACCCCTAAACGTAACCCCAACCATGAACAGTAAACCTAACCCTAACCTCTAACACAAACCCTAACACATAACTCTAACCCTAAAACTAACCCTAACCCTTAACCCTAAACCTAAACCCTAACCCTAACCCTTAACTTTAACCGTTAACTCTCATGCTAACCTTTAATCCTAACCCTAATCCTAATCTTGAACCCTAAACCTAACATTTAACCCTAACCCTGTACCAAACACTAATCCCTCATCTTAACCCTATCCGCAAACCTCAAACCAAAACGAACTGTAACCGTTAAACCTAACAGTAACCTTAAACCCTAACCCTAATCCGTAACCCTAAGCCCTCACCGTAACACTACACTTCATCCTGAACCCTAACCATAATCCTAACTCTAAATTTAATTCTGAGACTTCTTGCTTTCTTAGAGTTTAGAATGCCTGCAATCCTCCCATGCCATGTGTGAAAGGAAGCTCTACCAATGTGTCCGGCATGAAACCCACGGGCCCATACCCAGAGTCTGATACAGTGGGTTCCCGGTGACAATGCCAGCCCCCTAAAGTCCCCCTGGCTAACGCAGACAGGGCCCGTGCGCTAGGCATAAACAATACCTTTAACAGATAACCCTAACCCTGAACATAACACCTAACCCTGTTCCTATTTCTCACCTTAACACGTACACCTGACCGTGAGCCTAACTTTAACCTCTTATTCTAATGTTAATGCATAACCCATTTCCTGAGAACAACCCCTATCCCATAATTCTAACCCTATCTCCTAGTGATAACTGTAGCACCTGACCCCTAACCGTAATTCTAAACTGCTAACCCCAACCGTAACCCTACCTACAAACCTAACACTGACAGTAACCCTTACTTCTAACCCCAACGCTATGCCTAACAAAAGCCCTAACCCTTCACCCTTCACCCTAACCCCTAAGCCTTACCCTAACCCTTAACCCTAATCCTAATCCTAACCATTAAACCTAACCCTAGCTCTTAAAGCTAACCCTAAACCTTACCCTCACGACTAGACCTAACCCTGACACTAACCTAACACCTAACCCTAACCATAACCCCTAAAGCTAACCCTAACCCTGAACCCTAAACCTAACCCTAACAGTGAACCTTCACTATATCCCTAAACCCTAAGCCTAATCCTAACTGTTAACCCTCACCCTAACACTTAAACTGGACCATAACACTAAACATTAAACCTAACACTAAACTTTAACCCTAACAATAAGCCCAACACTTAACCCTAATCCTATCCCTTAACCCTAAGCCCTAACCCTAAACCTAACCTTAACCCCAACCCTAACCCTTAATCTTGACCCTTACCATTAACCCTCACACTAACCCTAATCCTAATCTTTAACCATAAAGCTAACACTGAAGCCTAACCCTGTGCCAAACGCTAAACCCAAACCTTAACCCTATCCCTGAAACTTAACCATAAACCTAACTGTAACTGTTAAACCTAACACTAACCTCTAACCCTAACCCCTAACCCTAAGACCCCACCTTAACACAAACCCTAACCCTAAACATTATCATAATCCTACCCCTAAATCTAATTCTCGGACTTCTTCCTTTCTTAGAGTTTAGAAAGCCTAAAATCCTCTCATGCCATGAGTAAAAGGGGGCTCTGCAGCTCTCTCTTGCATGAAACCAGGAGCCCATACCTAGCGTATGATAGAGTGGGTTCCCGGGGACAATCCCATCCCCCTAACCCCAGCCCCCCGCCCAGTGCAGACAGGGCCTGTACGCTAAGTATAAACACTACCCCTAACAGATAACCCTCACCCTGAACATAGCACCTGACCCTGATCCTATTGCTCACCTTAAAACATAAACCTCCCCGTAACCCTAACTTATCCCCTTATCTTAACCTTAATGCATAACACCCTGAGAAGAAGTCCGATCCCATAATTCTAATCCTAACCCTGAGCCATAACCGTAACACCTCATCCCTAATTCTAAAATGCCAACCCTACCTTCACCCTACCAACAACCCTAACCCTAACCCTAACCCCTAACCCTAAGCCTCACCCTATCACTAATCTTCATCGCTAAACCGTACAGTAATCCTAACCCTAAATCTAATTCTCAGACTTCTTGCTTTCTCAGAGTTTTGAAAGCCTACAATCCTACTAAGCCACGCATGAAAGCCCGCTCTGCCACAGTGTCCTGCATGAAACCCAGAGGCCCATACACTGCGTACGATAGAGTGGGTTCCCAGAGACCATCACAGACCCCTAACTTCGCCTCCTAGTGCATACAGGGCCCGGGCCCTAAGCATAAACCCTACCCCACACCCATAACCCTAACCCAGAACATAACACCTAACCCTGATCCTACTGCTCACCTTAACACGTAAACCTCACCCTAACCCTAACTTAACCCCTTATCTTAACGATAATGCATGACACCCTGAGAACAAGCCCTATACCGTAATTCTAACCCTAACTCCTAGCCATAACCATAACACCTAATCCCTAATTCTGAAACGCCAACCCTAACCTTAACCCTACCAACAACACTAACACTAACCCTAAAACCCTTACCCTAACCCTACGCCTAAAAATAACCCTAACCATTGATCCTTAGTCATAACCCCTAAAGCTTAACCCTAACCCTTAACGCTAATCCCAATCCTAACCATTAAACATAACCCTAATTAATCCTAACCCTAACCTATACGCTAATGCCTAGAGATCTAACGCCAACACTGACCTACAGTTAACACTAACCCTAACCCCTAATCCTAACTTTAAACCTGAACCATAAACCTAACCCTTAACCCTAACCTTATCCCTAACCCCCTAACCCTAACCCTAGCTGTTAAGCCTCACCCTAACACTTATCCCTGACTCTAACCCTAAACCATAACCCTAACCCTGAACCCTAACCCTAAGCCTAACCCTTAACCCTAACCCCTAACCCTAACGCTAACCCCAACCCTAAACCTAACCCTGGCCCCCTAACCCAGACTTAACACCTAACCCCTAACACTAACTCTAACCCTAACCACTAATCCCTAGCACCTGACCCTGACTCGAAACCTAACCCTTAACTCGAAACCCCTAACCCAAAACCTAACCCTAATTCTCACACTACTTCCATTCCCAGAGTGAAGCAAGCCTATAATACAGCCATGCCATGTGTGAGATGAGGCTCCGCCTGAGTCCTGCATGTAGGTTTTGTCCCAAGACCCAGGGAATGACGTTGTGCTTTCGTGGTGACTCCGACGACACCCCTCTCACTGTAGATTAACCAGGTCCTGTGCCCTTAAACTGACCGATAAATCTAAGCCCTACCACCAACCCTAACCCCTGACCCTGAACCTAAGCCCCGAGCCTAAAGCCCAACACTAACTCTAAACACTTACCCTAAACCTAATCCCTAACCCTAATGCTAACCCCTAAACGTAACCCTAACCGTGAACAATAAACCTAACCCTAATCTCTAACACACACCCTAACCCATAACTCTAAACCTAAAACTAACCCTAACCCTTAACCCTAAACCTAAACCCTAACCCTAACCCTTAACCTTAACGGTTAACTCTCATGCTAACCTTTAAACCTAACCCTAATCCTAATCTTCAACCCTAAACTTAACACAACCCTAACCCTGTACCAAACCCTAACCCCTCATCTTAACCCTATCCGCAAACCTCAACCCCAATACGAACTGTAACCGTTAAACCTAACAGTAACCTTAAACCGTAACCCTAATCTGTAACCCTATCCCCTCACCATAACACTACACTTAATCCTGAACACTAACCATAATCCTAACCCTAAATCTAATTCTCAGACGTCTTGCTTTCTTAGAGTTTAGAAAGCCTGCAATCCTCCCATGCCATGTGTGAAAGGAAGCTCTACCACTGTGTCCTGCATGAAACCCACGGGCCCATACCCAGAATCCGATACAGTGGGTTCCCGGTGACAATCCGAGCCCCCTAACCTCCCCCCAGCTTAATGAGGACAGGGCCCGTGCGCTAAGCATAAATGATACCTTTAACAGATAACCCTAACCCTGAACATGGCACCTAACCCTGTTCCTATTTCTCCCCTTAACACGTAAACCTCACCGTGAGCCTAACTTTAACCTCTTATCGTAACGTTAATGCATAACCCATTCCCTGAGAACATCCTCTATCTCATAATTCTAACCCTATCTCCTAGTCATAACTGTAACACCTAATCCCTAACCCTAATTCTCAACCGCTAAGCCTAACCGTAACGCTGCCTACAACCCTAACACTGACAGGAAACCTTACTTCTAACCCCAACGCTATGCCTAACAAAAGCCCTAACACTCCACCCTTCACCCTAACCCCTAAGCCTTACCCTAACCCTTAACCCTAATCCTAATCCTAAACATTAAACCTAACCCTAGCTCTTAAAGCTAACCCTAAACCTTACCCTCACGACTACACCTAACCCTGACACTAACCTAACACCTAACCCTAACCAGAACCCCTAAAGCTAACCCTGAACCCTATCCCTAACCCTAGCAGTAAACTTTAACCCTAAACCTAAGCCCAACCCGTAACCCTAATCCTATCCTTTTACCCTAAAACTAACCCCTAAACCTAACCCCTATACCTCACCCTAACTCTAACCCCAATCCTAATTCTAACCATACCCCTTCATAAAACACTAACTCCTAACCGCTAACTCTGACACTAACCAAAAACCCTAATCACTAATCCCTAACCCTAATGCTTAACCTTTACCCTAACCGTTAACCCTCACCCTAAATCTTAACACTGACCCTAACCTTCACCTTTACCTCTAAGCCTAACCCTTAACCCTACAGTAAGGAAGACCCTTAATGCTAATGGGATCCCTTATCCCTAACCCTAACACTACAGCTAAAAATAACCCTAACCTTTGATCCTAAAACCTAACCCCTAACAATTACTTTAACCCCAAACCCTAACCCTAATCCTAAGCATTAAACCTAACGCTATCTCTTAACCCTAACGCTAGCCCTTACCCTAAAGCCTAGATCTAACCCTAAATCTAACCTACCGCCTAATCCTAACCTTAAGCCCTAATGCTAACTTTAAACATGAACCCTAAACCTACCCGTAACCATTAACATTAACCCTATCCGTGAACCTTAAACCTGACCCTAACCATTACCCGCACCCAAGCATTTAACCCTGACCCTAACCCTAATCCTTAATGCTAACCCTGACACTAAACCCTAACCCTAAGCCCAACACTTATCCCTAATCCTATCCCTTAACCCTAACCCTAACCCTAATGCTACCCCCTAAACGTAACCCTAACCGTGACCAGTAAACCTAAAACTAACCTCTAACACAAACTATAGCACATAACTCTAACCCTAAAACTAACCCTAACCCTAACCCTAATCCTAAACCCTAACTCTTAACCTTAACCCTAAGCGTTAACTCTCACGCTAACCTTTAATCCTAACCCTAATCCTAATCTTCAACCCTAAATCTAACACTTAACCCTAACCCTGTACCAAACCCTAACCCCTCATCTTAACTCTAACCGTAAACCACAACCCTAAACCAAAGTGTAACCGTTAAACCTAACAGTAACCTTTAACCCTAACCCTAATCCCTAACCCTAAGCCCTCACCCTAACACTAAACTTCATCCTTAACCCTAAACATAATCCTAACCCTAAATCTAATTCTCAGACTTCTTGCTTTCTTAGAGTTTAGAAAGCCTGCAATCCTCCCATGCCATGCCTGAAAGGAGGCTCTACCACTGTGTCCTGCATGAAACCCACGGGCCCATACCCAGAGTATGACAGAGTGGGTTCCCGGGTACAATCCGAGCCCCCTAAACTACCCCCGCCTGCCTAATGCAGACAGGGCCCGTGCGCTAAGCATAAACAATACCTTTAAGAGATAACCCTAACCCTGAACATAACACCAAACCCTGTTCCGGTTTCTCCCCTTAACACGTAAACCGCACCCTGCGCCCAACTTTAACCTCTTATCCTAACGTTAATGCATAACCCATTTCCTGAGAACAACCCCTATCCCATAATTCTAACCCTATCTCCTAGTCATCACTGTGACACCTAATCCCTAACCCTAATTCTAAACCGCTAACCCTAACCGTAACCCTACCTACAACCCTAACA
Organism: Eulemur rufifrons; assembly: GCF_041146395.1. Classification (NCBI taxonomy): domain Eukaryota; kingdom Metazoa; phylum Chordata; class Mammalia; order Primates; family Lemuridae; genus Eulemur; species Eulemur rufifrons. The sequence continues at coordinate 27,548,331 of NC_090994.1, read as the reverse complement.
CTGACAGTAACCCTTACTTCTAACCCCAACGCTATGCCTAACAAAAACCCTAACCCTTCACCCTAACCCTTCACCCTAACCCCTAAGCCTTACCCTAACCCTTAACCCTAATCCTAATCCTAACCATTAAACCTAACCCTAGCTCTTAAAGCTAACCCTAAACCTTACCCTCACGACTAGACCTAACCCTGACACTAACCTAACACCTAACACTAACCAGAACCCCTAAAGCTAACCCTGAACCCTATCCCTAACCCTAGCAGTAAACTTTAACCCTAAACTTAAGCCCAACCCGTAACCCTAATCCTATCCTTTTACCCTAAAACTAACCCCTAAACCTAACCCCTATACCTCACCCTAACTCTAACCCCAATCCTAATTCTAACCATACCCCTTCATAAAACACTAACTCCTAACCGCTAACCCTGACACTAACCAAAAACCCTAATCACTAATCCCTAACCCTAAAGCTTAACCTTTACCCTAACCGTTAACCCTCACCCTAAATCTTAACACTGACCCTAACCTTCACCTTTACCTCTAAGCCTAACCCTTAACCCTACAGTAAGGAAGACCCTTAATGCTAATGGGATCCCTTATCCCTAACCCTAACACTACAGCTAAAAATAACCCTAACCTTTGATCCTTAAACCTAACCCCTAACACTTACTTTAACCCCAAACCCTAACCGTAATCCTAAGCATTAAACCTAAACCTATCTCTTAACCCTAACGCTAGCCCTTACCCTAACGCCTAGATCTAACCTTTAATCTAACCTACCGCCTAATCCTAACCTTAAGCCCTAATGCTAACTCTAACCCTGAACCCTAAACCTACCCGTAACCCTTAACACTAACCCTATCCTTGAACCTTAACCCTGACCCTAACCATTACCCGCAACCAAGCATTTAACCCTGACCCTACCCCTAATCCTTAATGATAACCCTAACACTAAACTCTAACCCTAAGCCCAACACTTAACCCTAATCCTATCCCTTAACCCTAACCCTAATGCTAACCCCTAAACCTAACCCTGACCGTGACCAGTAAACCTAACCCTAACCTCTAACACAAACCATAGCACATAACTCTAACCCTAAAACTAACCCTAACCCTAACCCTAAACCCTAACTCTTAACCTTAAGCCTAAGCGTTAACTCTCACGCTAACCTTTAATCCTAACCCGAATCCTAATCTTCAACCCTAAACCTAACACTTAACCCTAACCCTGTACCTAACCCTAACCCCTCATCTTAACCCTAACAGTAAACCTCAACCCTAAACCAAAGTGTAACCGTTAAACCTAAGAGTAACCTTTAATCCTAACCCTAATCCCTAACCCTAAGCCCTCACCCTAACGCTAAACTTCATCCTTAACCCTAACCATAATCCTAACCCTAAATCTAATTCTCAGACTTCTTGCTTTCTTAGAGTTTAGAAAGCCTGCAATCCTCCCATGCCATGCGTGAAAGGAGGCTCTACCAATGTGTCCTGCATGAAACCCACGGGCCCATACCCAGAGTATGATAGAGTGGGTTCCCGGGTACAATCCCAGGCCCCTAAACTCCCCCCGCCCGCCTACTGCAGACAGGGCCCGTGCGCTAAGCATAAACAATACCTTTAACAGATAACCCTAACCCTGAACATAACACCCAACCCTGTTCCTATTTCTCCTCTTAACACGTAAACCTCACCGTACGCCTAACTTTAACCTCTTATCCTAACGTTAATGCATAACTCATTTCCTGAGAACAACCCCTATCCCATAATTCTAACCCTATCTCCTAGTCATCACAGTGACACCTAATCCCTAACACTAATTCTAAACCGCTAACCCTAACCGTAACCCTACCTACAACCTAACACTGACAGTAACCCTTACTTCTAACCCCAACGCTATGCCTAACAAAAACCCTAACCCTTGACCCTAACCCTTCACCCTAACCCCTAAGCCTTACCCTAACCCTTAACCCTAATCCTAAACCTAACCATTAAACCTAACCCTAGCTCTTAAAGCTAACCCTAAACCTTACCCTCACGACTAGACCTAACCCTGACACTAACCTAACACCTAACCCTAACCAGAACCCCTAAATCTCACCCTGAACCCTATCCTAACCCTAGCAGTAAACTTTAACCCTAAACCTAAGCCCAACCCGTAACCCTAATCCTATCCTTTTACCCTAAAACTAACCCCTAAACCTAACCCCTATACCTCACCCTAACTCTAACCCCAATCCTAATTCTAACCATACCCCTTCATAAAACACTAACTCCTAACCGCTAACCCTAACACTAACCAAAAACCCTAATCACTAATCCCTAACCCTAACGCTTAACCTTTACCCTAACCGTTAACCCTCACCCTAAATCTTAACACTGACCCTAACCTTCACCTTTAACTCTAAGCCTAACCCTTAACCCTACAGTAAGGAAGACCCTTAATGCTAATGGGATCCCTTATCCCTAACCCTAACACTACAGCTAAAAATAACCCTAACCTTTGATCCTTAAACCTAACCCCGAACAATTACTTTAACCCCAAACCCTAACCCTAATCCTAAGCATTAAACCTAACCCTATCTCTTAACCCTAACGCTAGCCCTTACCCTAACGCCTAGATCTAACCCTAAATCTAACCTACCGCCTAATCCTAACCTTAAGCCCTTATGCTAACTCTAACCCTGAACCCTAAACCTACCCGTAACCCTTAACACTAACCCTATCCGTGAACCTTAACCCTAACCCTAACCATTACCCACACCCAAGCATTTAACCCTGACCCTAACGCTAATCCTTAATGATAACCATAACACGAAACCCTAACCCTAAGCCCAACACTTAACCCTAATCCTATCCCTTAACCCTAACCCTAACCCTAATCCTAATCCCTAAACGTAACCCTAACTGCCACCAGTAAACCTAACCCTAACCTCTAACACAAACCATAGCACATAACTCTAAACCTAAAACTAACCCTAACCCTAACCCTAACCCTAAACCCTAACTCTTAACCTTAACTCTAAGCGTTAACTCTCACGCTAACCTTTAATCCTAACCCTAATCCTAATCTTCAACCCTAAACCTAAAACTTAACCCTAACCCTGTACCTAACCCGACCCCTCATCTTAACCCTAACCGTAAACCTCAACCCTAAACCAAAGTGTAACCGTTAAACCTAAGAGTAACCTTTAACCCTAACCCTAATCCCTAACCCTAAGCCCTCACCCTAACACTAAACTTCATCCTTAACCCTAACCATAATCCTAACCCTAAATCTAATTCTCAGACTTCTTGCTTTCTTAGAGTTTAGAAAGCCTGCAATCCTCCCATGTCATGTGTGAAAGCAGGCTCTACCACTGTGTCCTGCATGAAACCCACGGGCCCATACCCAGAGTATGATAGAGTGGGTTCCCGGGTACAATCCAAGCCCCCTAAACTCCCCCCGCCCGCCTAATGCAGACAGGGCCCGTGCGCTAAGCATAAACAATACCTTTAACAGATAACCCTAACCCTGAACATAACACCCAACCCTGTTCCTATTTCTCCCCTTAACACGTAAACCTCACCGTGCGCCTAACTTTAACCTCTTATCCTAACCTTAATGCATAACCCATTTCCTGAGAACAACCCCTATCCCATAATTCTAACCCTATATCCTAGTCATCACTGTGACACCTAATCCCTAACGCTAATTCTAAACCGCTAAACCTAATCGTAACCCTACCTACAACCCTAACACTGACAGTAACCCTTACTTCTAACCCCAACGCTATGCCTATCAAAAACATTAACCCTTCACCCTAACCCCTAAGCCTTACCCTAACCCTTAACCCTAATCCTAATCCTAACCATTAAACCTAACCCTAGCTCTTGAAGCTATCCCTAAACCTTACCCTCACGACTAGACCTAACCCTGACACTAACCTAACACCTAACCCTAACCAGAACCCCTAAAGCTAACCCTGAACCCTATCCCTAACCCTAGCAGTAAACTTTAACCCTAAACCTAAGCCCAACCCATAACCCTAATCCTATCCTTTTACCCTAAAACTAACCCCTAAACCTAACCCCTATACCTCACCCTAACTCTAACCCCAATCCTAATTCTAACCATACCCCTTCATAAAACACTAACTCCTAACCGCTAACCCTGACACTAACCAAAAACCCTAATCACTAATCCCTAACCCTAAAGCTTAACCTTTACCCTAACCGTTAACCCTCACCCTAAATCTTAACACTGACCCTAACCTTCACCTTTACCTCTAAGCCTAACCCTTAACCCTACAGTAAGGAAGACCCTTAATGCTAATGGGATCCCTTATCCCTAACCCTAACACTACAGCTAAAAATAACCCTAACCTTTGATCCTTAAACCTAACCCCTAACACTTACTTTAACCCCAAACCCTAACCGTAATCCTAAGCATTAAACCTAAACCTATCTCTTAACCCTAACGCTAGCCCTTACCCTAACGCCTAGATCTAACCTTTAATCTAACCTACCGCCTAATCCTAACCTTAAGCCCTAATGCTAACTCTAACCCTGAACCCTAAACCTACCCGTAACCCTTAACACTAACCCTATCCTTGAACCTTAACCCTGACCCTAACCATTACCCGCAACCAAGCATTTAACCCTGACCCTACCCCTAATCCTTAATGATAACCCTAACACTAAACCCTAACCCTAAGCCCAACACTTAACCCTAATCCTATCCCTTAACCCTAACCCTAATGCTAACCCCTAAACCTAACCCTGACCGTGACCAGTAAACCTAACCCTAACCTCTAACACAAACCATAGCACATAACTCTAACCCTAAAACTAACCCTAACCCTAACCCTAAACCCTAACTCTTAACCTTAAGCCTAAGCGTTAACTCTCACGCTAACCTTTAATCCTAACCCGAATCCTAATCTTCAACCCTAAACCTAACACTTAACCCTAACCCTGTACCTAACCCTAACCCCTCATCTTAACCCTAAGAGTAAACCTCAACCCTAAACCAAAGTGTAACCGTTAAACCTAAGAGTAAACTTTAATCCTAACCCTAATCCCTAACCCTAAGCCCTCACCCTAACACTAAACTTCATCCTTAACCCTAACCATAATCCTAACCCTAAATCTAATTCTCAGACTTCTTGCTTTCTTAGAGTTTAGAAAGCCTGCAATCCTCCCATGCCATGCGTGAAAGGAGGCTCTACCACTGTGTCCTGCATGAAACCCACGGGCCCATACCCAGAGTCTGATAGAGTGGGTTCCCGGGCACAATCCCAGCCCCCTAAACTCCCCCCGCCCGCCTAATGCAGACAGGGCCCGTGCGCTAAGCATAAACAATACCTTTAACAGATAACCCTAACCCTGAACATAACACCCAACCCTGTTCCTATTTCTCCCCTTAACACGTAAACCTCACCGTGCGCCTAACTTTAACCTCTTATCCTAACGTTAATGCATAACCCATTTCCTGAGAACAACCCCTATCCCATAATTCTAACCCTATCTCCTAGACATCACTGTGACACCTAATCCGTAACCCTAATTCTAAACCGCTAACCCTAACCGTAACCCTACCTACAACCCTAACACTGACAGTAACCCTTACTTCTAACCCCAACGCTATGCCTATCAAAAACCCTAACCCTTCACCCTAACCCCTAAGCCTTACCCTAACCCTTAACCCTAATCCTAATCCTAACCATTAAACCTAACCCTAGCTCTTAAAGCTAACCCTAAACCTTACCCTCATGACTAGACATAACCATGACACTACCCTAACACGTAACCCTAACCAGAACCCCTAAAGCTAACCCTGAACCCTATCCCTAACCCTAGCAGTAATCTTTAACCCTAAACCTAAGCCCAACCCGTAACACTAATCCTATCATTTTACACTAAAGCTAACCCCTAAACCTAACCCCTATACCTCACCCTAACTCTAACCCCAATCCTAATTCTAACCATACCCCTTCATAAAACACTAACTCCTAACCGCTAACCCTAACACTAACCAAAAACTCTAATCACTAATCCCTAACCCTAACACTTAACCTTTACCCTAACCGTTAACCCTCACCCTAAATCTTAACACTGACCCTAACCTTCACCTTTAACTCTAAGCCTAACCCTTAACCCTACAGTAAGGAAGACCCTTAATACTAATGGGATCACTTATCCCTAACCCTAACACTACAGCTAAAAATAACCCTAACCTTGGATCCTTAAACCTAACGCCTAACACTTACTTCAACCCCAAACCCTAACCCTAATCCTAAGCATTAAACCTAACCCTATCTCTTAACCCTAACGCTAGCCCTTACCCTAACGCCTAGATCTAACCCTAAATCTAACCTACCGCCTAATCCTAACCTTAAGCCCTAATGCTAACTCTAACCCTGAACCCTAAACCTACCCGTAACCCTTAACACTAACCCTATCCGTGAACCTTAACCCTGACCCTAACCATTACCCGCACCCAAGCATTTAACCCTGAACCTAACCCTAATCCTTAATGATAACCCTAACACTAAACCCTAACCCTAAGCCCAACACTTAACCCTAATCCTATCCCTTAACCCTAACCCTAACCCTAATGCTAACCCCTAAACGTAACCCTAACCGTCACCAGTAAACCTAACCCTAACCTCTAACACAAACCATAGCACATAACCCTAACCTTAAAATTAACCCTAACCCTAACCCTAAAACTAAACACTAACTCTTAACCTTAACACTAAGCGTTAACTCTCACGCTAACCTGTAATCCTAACCCTAATCCTAATCTTCAACCCTAAACCTAACACTTAACCCTAACCCTGTACCTAACCCTAACCCCTCATCTTAACCCTAACCGTAAACCTCAACCCTAAACCAAAGTGTAACCGTTAAACCTAAGAGTAACCTTTAACCCTAACCCTAATCCCTAACCCTAAGCCCTCACCCTAACACTAAACTTCATCCTTAACCCTAACCATAATCCTAACCCTAAATCTCGTTCTCAGACATCTTTGTTTCTTAGAGTTTAGAAAGCCTGCAATCCTCCCATGGCATGCGTCAAAGGAGGCTCTACCACTGTGTCCTGCAAGAAACCCACGGGCCCATACCCAGAGTATGATAGAGGGGGTTCCCGGGTACAATCCCAGCCCCCTAAACTCACCCCGCCCGCCTAATGCAGACTGGGCCCGTGCGCTAAGCATAAACAATACCTTTAACAGATAACCCTAACCCTGAACAGAACACCCAAATCTGTTCCTATTTCTCCCCTTAACACGTAAACCTCACCGTGCGCCTAACTTTAACCTCTTATACTAACGTTAATGCATAACCCATTTCCTGAGAACAACCCCTATCCCATAATTCTAACCCTATCTCCTTGTCATCACTGTGACACCTAATCCCTAACCCTAATTCTAAACCGCTAACCCTAACCGTAACCCAACCTACAACCCTAACACTGACAGTAACCCTTACTTCTAACCCCAACGCAATGCCTAACAAAAACCCTAACCCTTCACCCTAACCCCTAAGCCTTACCGTAACCCTTAACCCTAATCCTAAACCTAACCATTAAACCTAACCCTAGCTCTTAAAGCTAACCCTAAACCTTACCCTCACGACTAGTCCTAACCCTGACACTAACTTAACACCTAACCCTAACCAGAACCCCTAAAGCTAACCCTGAACCCTATCCCTAACCCTAGCAGTAAACATTAACCCTAAAGCTAAGCCCAAGCCGTAACCCTAATCCTATCCTTTTACCCTAAAACTAACCCCTAAACCTAACCCCTATACCTCACCCTAACTCTAACCCCAATCCTAATTCTAACCATACCCCTTCATAAAACACTAACTCCTAACCGCTAACCCTAACACTAACCAAAAACCCTAATCACTAATCCCTAACCCTAAGGCTTAACCTTTACCCTAACCGTTAACCCTCACCCTAAATCTTAACACTGACCCTAACCTTAAGCTTTAACTCTAAGCCTAACCCTTAACCCTACAGTAAGGAAGACCCTTAATGCTAATGGGATCCGTTATCCCTAACCCTAACACTACAGCTAAAAATAACCCTAACCTTGGATACTTAAACCTAACCCCTAACACTTACTTTAACCCCAAACCCTAACCCTAATCCTAAGCATTAAACCTAACCCTATCTCTTAACCCTAACGCTAGCCCTTACCCTAACGCCTAGATCTAACCCTAAATCTAACCTACCGCCTAATCCTAACCTGAAGCCCTAATGCTAACTCTAACCCTGAACCCTAAACCTACCCGTAACCCTTAACACTAAGCCTATCGGTGAACCTTAACCCTGACCCTAACCATTACCCACACCCAAGCATTTTACCCTGACCCTACCCCTAATCCTAAATGATAACCCTAACACTAAACCCTAACCCTAAGCCCAACACTTAACCCTAATCCTATCCCTTAACCCTAACCCTAATGCTAACCCCTAAACCTAACCCTCACCGTGACCAGTAAACCTAACCCTAACCTCTAACACAAACCATAGCACATAACTCTAACCCTAAAACGAACCCTAACCCTAAACCTAACCCTAAACCCTAACTCTTAACCTTAACCCTAAGCGTTAACTCTCACGCTAACCTTTAATCCTAACCCTAATCCTAATCTTCAACCCTAAACCTAACACTTAACCCTAACCCTGTACCTAACCCTAACCCCTCATCTTAACCCTAACCGTAAACCTCAACCCTAAACCAAAGTGTAACCGTTAAACCTAAGAGTAACCTTGAACCATAACCCTAAGCCCTAACCCTAAGCCCTCACCCTAACACTAAACTTCATCCTTAACCCTAACCATAATCCTAACCCTAAATCTAATTCTCAGACTTCTTGCTTTCTTAGAGTTTAGAAAGCCTGCAATCCTCCCATGCCATGCGTGAAAGGAGGCTCTACCACTGTGTCCTGCATGAAACCCACGGGCCCATGCCCAGAGTATGATAGAGTGGGTTCCCGGGTACAATCCCAGCCCCCTAAACTCCCCCCGCCCGCCTAATGCAGACAGGGCCCGTGCGCTAAGCCTAAACAATACCTTAACAGATAACCCTAACCCTGAACATAACACCCAACCCTGTTCCTATTTCTCCCCTTAACACGTAAACCTCACCGTGCGCCTAACTTTAACCTCTTATCCTAACGTTAATGCATAACCCATTTCCTGAGAACAACCCCTATCCCATAATTCTAACCTTATCTCCTAGTCATCACTGTGACACATAATCCCTAACCCTAATTCTAAACCTCTAACCCTAACCGTAACCCTACCTACAACCCTAACACTGACAGTAACCCTTATTTCTAACCCCAACGCTATGCCTAACAAAAACCCTAACCCTTCACCCTAACCCTTCACCCTAACCCCTAAGCCTTACCCTAACCCTTAACCCTAATCCTAATCCTAACCATTAAACCTAACCCTAGCTCTTAAAGCTAACCCTAAACCTTACCCTCACGACTAGTCCTAACCCTGACACTAACTTAACACCTAACCCTAACCAGAACCCCTAAAGCTAACCCTGAACCCTATCCCTAACCCTAGCAGTAAACATTAACCCTAAAGCTAAGCCCAAGCCGTAACCCTAATCCTATCCTTTTACCCTAAAACTAACCCCTAAATCTAACCCCTATACCTCACCCTAACTCTAACCCCAATCCTAATTCTAACCATACCCCTTCATAAAACACTAACTCCTAACCGCTAACCCTAACACTAACCAAAAACCCTAATCACTAATCCCTAACCCTAAGGCTTAACCTTTACCCTAACCGTTAACCCTCACCCTAAATCTTAACACTGACCCTAACCTTAAGCTTTAACTCTAAGCCTAACCCTTAACCCTACAGTAAGGAAGACCCTTAATGCTAATGGGATCCCTTATCCCTAACCCTAACACTACAGCTAAAAATAACCCTAACCTTTGATCCTTAAACCTAACCCCTAACACTTACTTTAACCCCAAACCCTAACCCTAATCCTAAGCATTAAACCTAACCCTATCTCTTAACCCTAACGCTAGCCCTTACCCTAACGCCTAGATCTAACCCTAAATCTAACCTACCGCCTAATCCTAAACTTAAGCCCTAATGCTAACTCTAACCCTGAACCCTAAACCTACCCGTAACCCTTAACACTAACCCTATCCGTGAACCTTAACCCTGACCCTAACCATTACCCACACCCAAGCATTTAACCCTGACCCTACCCCTAATCCTTAATGATAACCCTAACACTAAACCCTAACCCTAAGCCCAACACTTAACCCTAATCCTATCCCTTAACCCTAACCCTAATGCTAACCCCTAAATGTAACCCTAAACGTGTCAAGTAAACCTAACGCTAACCTCTAACACAAACCATAGCACATAACTCTAACCCTAAAACTAACCCTAACCCTAACCCTAATCCTAAACCCTAACTCTTAACCTTAACCCTAAGCGTTAACTCTCACGCTAACCTTTAATCATAACCCTAATCCTAATCTTCAACCCTAAACCTAACACTTAACCCTAACCCTGTACCAAACCCTAACCCCTCATCTTAACCCTAACCGTAAACCTCAACCCTAAACCAAAGTGTAACCGTTAAACCTAAGAGTAACCTTTAACCCTAACCCTGATCCCTAACCCTAAGCCCTCACCTTAACACTAAACTTCATCCTTAACCCTAACCATAATCCTAACCCTAAATCTAATTCTCAGACTTCTTGCTTTCTTAGAGTTTAGAAAGCCTGCAATCTTCCAATGCCATGCGTGAAAGGAGGCTCTACCACTGTGTCCTGCATGAAACCCATGG
>NC_090994.1:27467500-27515000 GCF_041146395.1 Eulemur rufifrons | reverse complement strand
CCAGAGAGGAGAAGTGGGCATGTGTGTGGCAGGTGAAAAGTGCTGATCCTCTTTCAGTCTTAGGGTGAAAGAGGATCAGCAGTTTTCAGCCCGTTTCTTTAAGAATCCTTTGATTCATCACCTGGCAATCTACCATGGTTCTCTGGACCCCTCAATGCGTGGGACCCTTGAACTGGATACTTCCAAGAATTATGCTGCAGAGCTTTTGAAATAACCACTACGTGGAGAATTATTTGCCAGTTTTTGCAGCACCTTTCACCATAATTGTGACAAGGTTCGTCTCTGCCTCCTTAAACCAAGCTGGCTGCCATGGACAAAACCATGCTGAGGCCTACCTCACTTGGTATTGCCTATACTTGGTACTGGAGCCTGGCAAGAAGCCAGTCTTTTAAGTATCATTCCACCAACCTTTTTCCATTGTTTTAAAAGGCAGAGCACCTTTTGCCAGTTAGCAAATGAGTTGCTGGAGGGCACGTTGTTGTGTGGGGTCAGGTGGTGTGTGAGGGGGCAGGCGCTCTGCCAGTCCAGTGTTTTTTTTTTTTTAATCCTCAGAGAGGAGAAGTTGGCATGTGTGCAGCAGGTGAAAAGTGCGGATCCTGTTTTAGTCTTAGACTGAAACAGGATCCACATTTTCTGCCCGTTCCTTTAAGAATCATTTGACTCTTCTTCCGTGAATCCACCATGGTTCTCTATAACCCTCTATGCGTGGCCCCAGGTAACTAGCTGGTTCCAAGAAGTATGCCATAGAGCTTTTGAAATAACCACTACGTGGAGAATTATTTGCCAGTTTTTGCAGCACCTTTCACCATAATTGTGACAAGGTACTTCTCTGCCTCCTTAATCCCAAGATGGCTGCCAGGGAAAAAACTATGCTGAGGCCTAGCTCACTTGGTGTTGCCGATACTTGGTACGGGAGCGTGGAATAAAACCAGTCTTTCAAGTATCATTCCACCATCCTTTTTCCATTATTTTAAAAGGCATAGCACCGTTTGCCAGTTAGCATAAGAATGAGTCACTGGAGGGGACGTTTTTGTTTGGGGTCGTGTGGTGTGTGTGGGGGGCAAGCCCTCTGTCAGTCCAGTGGTTTGTTTTTATTATGCCCAGAGAGGAGAAGTGGGCATGTGTGTGGCAGGTGAAAAGTGCGGATCCTGTTTCAGACTTAGACTGAAACAGGATCCGCACTTTTCAGCCCGTTCCTTTAAGACTCCTTTGATTCATTCTCAATGATGGTGGAATGGTGGTGACCTCCTGGATTCGTGCTCCTGGAGTGGAAGGCATGGGTCTCCCACTGCCCACAACCCTAGAGGTTCACTTCCCCACAAGAACGGTGGTGTGAATCCATGGAGAATCAGCGTGGGACAGAGAGAGAGAGCAAGAAAAGACTGAGGTGATTAGGGAAATAAATCACCAAAATCTGGAGAGTGCGGGATGGCCAATAGAGAAGGGAGCACGGGACAGCTGTACCCACCTCACCAGAGAGTGGGGTGGGTTCAGCCCCACAGGAAAGCATCTTGTTCCCCCTCTGACCTCCACACCCACTCAATTGAGGATCTGCCTGAAGTCGGTGCAGAATTGCCACGGGAGATGTGGGGCTCTGCAGAGAGGAGACATTGGCAGGAGGCATTTTGGACCCTGGAGTGCTGTGCGCAGCTGACGCACCTAGCAACTGTCTCCTATACGCGGGCGGTGGGGCTGCTTTGGTCCCGGCTCTAGCAGATGCCAAACTGCCTCGTATAGGTGGGCGGCTGGATTCTCCCGGTCCCCGGCTCCTCTGGCCTCTGCCGGTCCCTGAGCATTCAACCCCAGTGACAGTGATCTGCAGACGGGCGGCCGCCATTGTCGGGGTCCACAGCCTAAACGCTGAGGAGCGATTGGGTACCGGGCGGCTCCCTGGGCGGCTCCCTTCCCTAGTCCACAGACCCTGACTAGGAGCTCCACCTTTGTGTGAACACTGAGTGGTTCCCCAGTCACGAGAGAGTGGAGCGTGGACCTTGCAGACATTGGGGTGGGGCAGACCATCGCCCGCGGGAACTGCAGTGGCTGGGGCGTTGGGCGAATGAGGGCACCGCTCCACTCTCCCTATCCACTGTCTTTCTCACAGAGAGAGACAGAAGCCACCTCGGGAGAGGAAGAGGGGCAGCCCCCCCAGCGGAGCTAGCAAAATCCTGAACAATATGTGAAGGGCTCCCCCTAGTGACAGAGGAGGCAGCTTACCTGGCACTCACAGTGTGCCCCTATCCAGACTAAAGCTGAAAGAAGGGATCTTAAGGATTCATTCAGATGGGAAGGGCTCAGTGAAGGAACTCTAGGAGTATAAAGAATCAAGCTGAAACCATGCCCTCAAAGAGGATCACTAGTTCTCCACCAATTAACACAAAGCAGATTCCAAATAGCAACATGTCACAGGAAGAATTTCAAACATGGATCATAAATACGCTGAACATTATGCAAGAAAAAATGGATAATCAACACAAAGAAACCACAAAAAAGATCCAGGACTTGGAAGAAAAATTCACCAAAGAAATTGAAATACTGAAGAAAAATCAAACTGAACTCCTGGAAATGAAAAATTTATTCAAGGAGCTACAAAACACAGTGGAAAGTCTCAAGAGCAGGGTAGATCAAACAGAAGAAAGAATCTCAGAGATCGAAGATAACACTTTCCAATTAAATAAGGCAGTCACAGAGTTAAAACAAAGAAACATGAGAAATAATCATAGTCTACAAGAAATGTGGGATTATGTGAAGAAGCCTAACGTGAGAGTTATCGGCATTCCTGAGGGTGAAGAAGACAATAAGCAAGGGTTGAATAAAGTATCTGAAGATATAATTGAGGAAAATTTCCCAGGCCTTGCCAAATCTCTAGATACACAGGTTCAAGAAGCTCAAAGAACCTCTGAGAGATTCATACCAAATAGGAAGACACCACGTCATGTAGTTATCAGACTGACCAAAATATCCACTAACGAGGCCCTTCTTCAATCTGTAAGGAGAAAGAAACAAGTAACATACAAAGGAAAGCCCATCCGAATCACGCCAGATTTCTCAACTGAAACCTTACAAGCAAGAAGAGATTGGAGCCCCATTCTCACTCTTCTGAAACAGAATAATGCCCAGCCTAGAATCCTGTACCCAGATAAGCTCAGTTTTATATATGAAGGTGAAATTAAGACATTCTCAGATAAACAAAAACTCAGAGAATTCACCAAGACAAGAGCAGCTTTCCAAGAAGTATTCAAAACAGAGTTACACGTGGTCCAGCACAAGAAGGACCCTCGAATGTAACACTAATCAAGAGATAAATATGAAAACACAGTTATCATAATGGCTCAAGAGAGAAAACAGATCAATGAAATTCAACCCAACATGAGGAACAGCAATCTGTCTCGCTTATCAGTTCTCTCATTAAATGTGAATGGATTGAATTCCCCACTCAAGAGACATGGACTGGCCCGATGGATAAACAAGATATAAGCCAAGTATCTGCTGTCTTCAGGAAACTCATCTAACCTGCAAGGATGCATTTAGACTGAAAATAAAAGGGTGGAAATCAATATTCCAAGCAAATGGAACCCAAAAGAAAGCTGGCGTGGCAGTTCTAATCTCCGATAACGTAGTTTTTAAATCAACAAAAGTAAAGAAAGACAAAGATGGTTACTATATACTGGTGAAGGGTACAATTCAACAAGAAGACATAACTATACTTAACATATATGCACCCGATCTAGGTGCACCCAGATTCATAAAGCAAACCCTACTTGATCTGAACCAAATGATAGATAACAACACTTTAGTAGCCAGAGATTTTAACACGCCACTGACAGTTCAAGACAGATCCTCCAAACAAAAAATAAACAAAGAAATATTGGACGTAAATAGAATGCTAGAACAAATGGGCCTGACTGACATCTACAGGACATTCTACCCAAATACCACTGAATATAAGTTCTTCTCATCAGCTCATGGGACATTCTCCAAGATTGACCATATCTTAGGACATAAAGCATGTCTTAAAAAATTTAAAAATATAGAAATAATACCATGCAGCTTCTCGGATCACAGTGGAATAAAAGTAACAATGAACCCTAACAGAAATCCTCATTTCTACTCAAAGTCATGGAAGCTAAATAACCTTCTCCTGAACAATCATTTTATAAATGAAGAAATCAAGTCAGAAATCAAAAGATTCTTTGAATTAAACGACAAAGGAGATACAACTTATCAAAATCTGTGGGACACAGCTAAAGCAGTCCTGAGAGGAAAATTTATTTCCATAAATGCCTATACCAAAAAGACAGAAAACTTACAAATAGACAATCTAATGAATAGACTCAAAGAGCTGGAGAAGAAAGAAGAGACCAAACCCAAACCCAGCAGAAGGAAATTATTAAGATTAAATCAGAACTAAATGAAAAGGACCATAAGGGAGCATAAGGGAGATTAAACCAAACCATAACGGAGATTAATAAAACCAAAAGTTGGTTCTTTGAAAAAATAAACAAAATTGACACACTTCTGGCTAAACTAACCAAGAGCAGAAAAGAAAAATCTCTTATAACCTCGATCAGGAACACGAAAGGAGTAATCACGACTGATGCCACAGAGATACATGATATCATCTATGAATTCTACAAAAATCTTTATGCACACAAATTAGAAAACCTGGAGGAAATGGACAAATTCTTATAAACACACAGCCTTCCCAGGCTCAACCAGGAAGAAATAGAATTCCTGAATAGACCGATATCTAGATCTGAAATTGAAACAGCAATAAAAAACCTTCCCAAAAAGAAAAGCCCTGGACCAGATGGGTTCACACCTGAATTCTACCATACCTACAAAGAAGAACTGGTGCCCATCGTACATAAACTATTCTCCAATATAGAGAAGGATGGGATTCTCCCCAACACTTTTTACCAAGCCAACATAATCCTGATACCAAATCCAGGAAAGGATGCAACTAAAACAGAGAACTATAGACCAATTTCTCTTATGAATATAGATGCAAAAATTCTCAATAAAATTCTAACAAATCGAATCCAAGTGCTTATCAAAAAAATAATCCATCACGACCAAGTGGGCTTCATCCCAGAGATGCAGGGATGGTTTGACATATGGGAATGTAATTCATCACATAAATAGAAGCAAAAATAAAGATCAGATGATCCTCTCAATAGATGCAGAGAAAGCATTTGACAAAATTCAACACCCTTTTATGATAAGAACACTTAACAAAATAGGCATAGATGGGGCCTATATAAAAATGATACAAGCCATATACGACAAACCCTCAGCCAACATCATACTGAATGGGGAAAAACTGAAAGCATTCCCACTTCAAACTGGAACCAGACAAGGCTTACCACTGTCCCCATTACTTTTCTACATAGTATTGGAAGTCCTTGCAAGAGCTATCAGGCAAGAGAGCAGAATCAAGGGAGTTGAAATAGGGACAGAAGAGATCAAACTCTCACTCTTTGCTGATGATATGATGTTATATCTATAAAACCCCAAGGTTTCAACCAAGAGACTCCTGGAATTGATCAATGAATTCAGTAAAGTCTCAGGATACAAAATCAATACACACAAATCAGAGGCATTCATATATGCCAATAACAGTCAAATGGAAAACCAAATTAAGGACTCAATACCCTTCAAAATAGCAACAAAGAAAATAAAATACCTAGGAATTTATTTAACTAAGGAGGTAAAGGACCTCTATAGGGAGAACTATGAAACACTGAGGAAGGAAATTGCAGAACATGTAAATAGGTGGAAAACCATACCATGCTCATGGATCGGTAGAATCAACATTGTTAAAATGTCTATACTGCCCAAAGTTATCTACAGATTCAATGCAATCCTTATTAAATTACCAACATCTTTTTTCACAGACATAGAAAAAATAATTTTACGCTTTGTATGGAACCAGGGAAGACCCCGTTTAGCAAAAGCAATCTTAAACAACAAAAACAAAATGGGAAGTATTAATTTGCCAGACTTCAAACTATACTACAAGGCTGTGGTTCTTAAAACAGCCTGGTACTGGCACAAGTGCAGGGACACAGACCAGTGGAACAGAACAGAAAATCCCAATATAAAACCATCCTCATATAGCCATCTAATCTTTGACAAAGCAGACAAAAACATACTCTGGGGAAAAGATTCCTTATTTAATAAATGGTGCTGGGAAAACTGGATATCCACATGTAGAAGACTAAAACAGGACACATAACTCTCACCCCTCACAAAAATCAAATCACGCTGGTTAACAGACTTAAACCTAAGGTCAGAAACTATTAGAATTCTAGAAGAAAATGTAGGAAAGACTCTTACAGACATTGGCCTAGGCAAAGAATTTATGAAGAAGACCCCTAAAGCAATCACAGCAACAACAAAAATAAATAAATGGGACCTGATCAAATTAAAAAGCTTCTGCACAGCCAAAGAAACAGTCACGAGAGTAAATGGACAACCTACAGAATGGGAAAAAATTTTCGCATACTACACATCAGATAAAGGACTGATAACAAGAATCTATTTAGAACTCAGGAAAATCAGTAAGAAAAAATCAAACAACCCTATCAAAAAGTGGGCAAAGGACATAAATAGAAATTTTTCAAAAGAAGATATAAAAATGGCTAACAAACATATGAAAAAGTGTTCAACATCTCTAATCATCAGGGAAATGCAAATCAAAACCACAATGAGATATCACTTAACTCCAGTGGGAATGGCCTTTATCAAAAAGTCCCAAAACTATACATGTTGGTGTGGGTGTGGGGAGATAGGTACATTCATACACTGCTGGTGGGACTGTAAACTAGTGCAGCCCCTGTGGAAAGCAATGTGGAGATACCTTAAACAGATTCAAGTAGACCTACCATTCGATCCAGCAATTCCATTATTGGACATCTACCCAGAAGAACAAAAGTCATTCTATAAAAAAGACACCTGCACCTGAATGATTATAGCAGCACAATTCACAATCACAAAGATGTGGAAACAACCCAAATGCCCATCAATTCATGAATGGATTAGCAAAATGTGGTATATGTATACCATGGAATATTACTCAGCTATTAGAAATAATGGCGATATGGCATCTCTTTGGTTCTCCTGGAGAGAGCTGGATCCCATTCTATTAAGTGAAGTATCCCAAGAATGGAAAAATAAGCACCACATGTACTCACCAGCAAATTGGTTTCCCTGAGTGCACATTTGGGAACAACACCAATTGGGTATCGGACAGAGGTTGGGGCCGGGTGGAAGGGATGGGTGTATACCTACTTGATGAATGTGATGTGCACTGCCTGGGGAATGGACACCCTTCAAGTTCTAACTGGGGGGGATGGGGTGGGGGAGAGGAGGGGTGCACACCTACATGATGAATGTGATGTGCACTGACTAGGGAATGGACAAAATTGAAGCTCAGAATCGGGGGAAAGGGGAGGCATGGGGAATGTATATAGCCTGATCTTTTGTACCCCCATAATGAGCTAACAAACAAACAAACAAACAAAAAAGAATCGTTTGATTCATCAGCTGGGAATACACCATGGTTCTTTAAAGACCTCTATGCGTGGGCCCAGGTAACTGGCTAGATCCAAGAAGTATGCCACAGAGCTTTTGAAATAACCACTACGTTGAGAATTATTTGCTAGTTTTTGCACCACCTTTCACCATAATTGTGATAAGGTTCGTCCGTGCCTCCTTCAACCCAAGATGGCTGGGGCGGACAAAACTATGCTGAGGCCTAGTTCACTTGGTGTTGCCGATAGTTGGTACTGGAGCCTGGCAAGAAGCCATGCTATTAAGAGTCATTCCACCATCCTTTCTCCATCATTTTAAAAGGCAGAACACCTTTTTCCAGTTATCATAAGAATGAGTTGCTGGAGGGGACGTTTTTGAGTGGGGTCGGGTGGTGCGTTGAGGGGAAGGCTCTCTGTCTGTCTGGTGGTTTGTCTTTATTATGCCCAAAGAGGAGAGGTGGGCATGTGTGTGGCAGGTGAAAAGTACGGATCCTGTTTCAGTCTTAGACTGAAACAGGATCCGCACTTTTCAGCCAGTTCCTTTACGAATCCTTTGATTCATCAGCTGGGAATCCACCATGGCTGTCGAGACCCCTCTATGTGTGGGCCCAGGTAACTGGCTAGTTCCAAGATGTATGCCGTAGAGCTTTTGAAATAACCACTACGTTGAGAATTGTTTGCCAGTTTTTGCAGCACCTTTGACCATAATTGTGATAAGGTTCATCTGTGCCTCCTTAAACCCAAGCAGGCTGCCACGGACAAAACTATGCTGAGGCCTAGCTCCCTTGGTGTACCGATACATTTTACTGGAGCCTGGCAAGAAGCCATTTTTTTTAAGTACAATTCCACCGTCTTTTCTCCATTATTTTAAAAGGCAGTGCACCTTTAGCCAGTTAGCATAAAGATGAGTCACTGGAGCGGCTTTTTGTGTGGGGTTGGGTGTGTGTGGGAGGGCAGGCCCTCTGTCAGTCCGGTGGTTTGTTTTTATTATTCCCAGAGAGGAGAAGCGGGCATGTATGTGGCAGGTGAAAACTTTGGATCCTGTTTCAGTCTGAAACAGTATCTCCGCTTTTGAGCCTGTTCCTTTTGGAATCCTTTAATTCATCAGTTGGGAATCCACCATGGTTCTCTAGACCTCCCTGAGCGTGGGCCCAGGTAACTGGCTAGTTCCAAGAAGTATGCCGCAGAGCTTTGGAAATAACCACTACATTGAATATTATTTGCCAGTTTTTGCAGCAACTTTCACAATGATTGTGAAAAGGTTAGGCAGTGCATCCTGAAACCCAAGCTGGCTTCCACAGAAAAAACTACGGTTAGGCCAATCTCCCTTGGAGTTGCCGATAATTGGTACTGGTCCGTGGCAAGAAGCCATTCCTTTAAGTATCATTCCACCTTCCTTTCACAACTATTTTAAAAGGCAGAGCACCTATTGCCATTTAGCTTAAGGATGAGTCGCTGGAGGAAACGTTTTTGTGTGGGGTGGGAGAGGCAGAGCCAGGCCCTCTGTCAGTCCAGTGGTTTGTTTTTATTATCCCCGGAGAGGAGAAGTGGACATGTGTGTGGCAAGTGAAAAGTGTGGATCCTGTTTCAGTCTTAGACTGATACAGGATCGGCACTTTTCATCCTGTTCCTTTAAGAATCCTTTGCTTCATCAGCTGGGAATCCACCATAGTTCTCTACACCCCACTATGTGTGGGCCCACTTAACAGGCTAGTTCAAAGAAGTATGCCACAGAGCATTTGAAATAACCACTACCATGGAAATTATTTGCCAGCTTTTCCAGCACTTTTACCATAAATTTGATAAGGTTCATTTGTGCTTCCTTAAACCCTAGATGGCTTCCATGGACAAACCTATACTGAGGGTTCTCTCGCTTGGTGTTGCCAATACTTGGTACGGGAGTCTGACAAGAATCCAGTCTTTTAATTATCATTGCACCATCCTTTCTCCCTTATATTAAAAGGTGAGCAACTTTCGGCAGTTAGCATAAGGATGAGTCAACGGAGGGGATGTTTTTGGGTGGGATCGGGGTGGTTTGGGGGACAGTCCCTCTGTCAGTCTGGTTGTTTGTGTTTATTATGCCCAGACAGGGAAGTGGATATATTTGTGGCAGGTGAAATGTGCGGATCCTGTTTCAGTTAGACTGAAACAGGATCCGCACTTTTCAGCTGGTTCCATTAAAAATCCTTTGATTCATCAGCTGGGAATCCACCATGGTTCCTTAGAACCCTCCATGCATGGGCCCATGAACTGGCCTGTACCAAGATGTATGCTGCACAGCTTTTGAGATAAACACTACGTGTAGAATTATTTGCCAGTTTCTGCAGCACATATCACCATAATTGTGATAAGGATCATCTGTGCCTCCTTAAACACAAGATGGCTGCCACGGAGAAAACTATGCTGAGGCCTAGGTCACTTGGATTTCACGACACTTGTTACTGGAGGCTGGAAGGAGGCCATTCTTTTAAGTATCATTCCACCATACTTTCCCCATTATTTTAAAATGCACGGAAACCTTTGCAAGTTAGCATAATAATTAGTAGCTGGAGGGGACATTTTTATTTGTGGGGTCGGTGTGGGTGGGGGGCGCAGGCCCTCTGTCAGTTCGCTGGATTGTTTTTATTTTCCCCAGACCGGAGAAGTGGGCATGTGTGTGGCAGGTGAAAAGTTCGGATCCCGTTTCTGTCTTAGACTGAAACAGAAACCGCACTTTTCACCCCGTTCCATTAAGAATCCCTTGCTTCATCAGCTGGGAATCCACCATGGGCCTCTAGACTGCTCTATGCGTGGGCCCAGTTAACTGGCTAGTTCAAAGAATTATGCCGCAGAGCTTTTCAAGTAACCACTACCATGAGAATTACTTGACCGCTTTTGCAGCACCTTTCACCATAATTGCGATAAGGTTCATCTGTGCCTCCTTAAACCCAAGATGGCTGCCAAGGACAAACGTGTGCTGAGGCCTAGGTGACTTGCTGTTGCGAATACTTGGTATGGGAGTCTGGCAATAAGCCAGTCTTTTAGGTATAATTCCACCATTCTATCTCCATTATTTTAAAAGGCAGAGGACGTATTGCCAGATAGCATAAGGATCAGTCGCTGGAGGGCACGATTTTGTGTGGGGTGGTGGGGGGCGGGGGCAGGCCATCTGTCAATCCGATGGGTTGTTTTTGTTATCCCTAGAGAGGAGAAGTGGGCATGTGTGTTGCAGGCAAAAAGTCAGAATCCTGTTTCAGTCAGGATCTGCACTTTTCAGCCTGTTCCTTTAAGAATCCTTAGATTCATCACCTTGGAATCCACCATGGTTCTCTAGACCCCTCTATGCGTGGGCCCAGGTAACTGGCTTCTTCCAAGAAGTATGCCACAGAGCTTTTGAATTAAACAGTACGTTGAGAATTATTTGCCGGGTTTTCAGCACGTTTCACCATAATTATGATAAAGTTTGTATGTGCCTCCTTAAACCCAACATGGCTGCCACGGGCATAACTATGCTGAGGCGTAGCTGACTTGGTGTTGCCTATTTTTGTTAGTGGAGACTGACAAGAAGCCATTCTTCTAAGTATCACTCCACCGTCCTTTCTCCATTGTTTAAAAATGCAGGGAAATTTTGCAAGTTAGCATAATAATTAGTAGCTGGAGGGGAATTTTTTTGGGGGGGATCTGCGTGGGTGGAAGGGGGGCAGGCCCTTTGTCAGTTCGCTGGTTTGTTTTTATTATCCCCAGAGAGGAAAAGTGGGCATGTGTGTGGCAGGTGAAAAGTGTGCGTCCTGTTTCAGTCTTAGACAGACACAGGATCTGCACTTTTCACCCCGTTCCATTAAGAATCCTTTGCTTCATCAGCTGGGAATCCACCATGGTTCTCTAGACCCCTCTTTTAGTGCACACAGAAAACTGCCTGGTTCCAAGAAGTTTTCCTCAGAGCTTTTGAAATAACCACTACTATGGAAATTATTTGCCAGCTTTTCCAGCACTTTTACCATAATTTTGATAAGGTTCATCTGTGCTTCCTAAAACCCTAGATGGCAGCCACGGACAAACCTATGGTGACACCTAGGTCACTTCCTGTTGCCAATAATTGGTATGGGAGTCTGGCAAAAGGCCAGTCTTTTAGGTATAATTCCACCATCCTATCTTCATTATTTTAAAACGCAGAGGACCTTTCGCCAGATAGCATAAGGATGAGTCGCTGGAGGGGACCTTTTTGTGTACAGTGTTGGGGGGCGGGGGAGGACATCTGTCAATCCGATTGATTGTTTTTATTATCCCTAGAGAGGAGAAGTGGGCATGTGTGTTGCAGGCAAAAAGTGCATATAGTGTTTCAGTCTCAGACTGAAACAGGATCCGCACTTTTCAGCCTGTTCCTTTAAGAATCCTTTGATTCATCACCTGGGAATCCATCATGGTTCTCTAGACCCCTCTATGCGTGGGCCCAGAAAACTGCCGGGTTCCAAGAAGTATTCCACAGAGCTTTTGAAAAAACCACTACGTTGAGAATTATTTGCCAGGTTTTGCAGCACCTTTCATCATAATTGTCATAAGGTTCGTCTCGAGATGGCTGCCATGGACAAAACTATGCTGAGGCCGAGCTCACTTTGTGTGGCCGATCCTTGGTACTGGAGACTGGAAAGAATACATTCTTTTAAGTATCATTTCACCATCCTTCTCCACTATTTTAAAAGTCAGAGCACCTTTTGGCAGTTAGAATAACAAGGAGTCGCTGGACGGGAAGTTTTTATGTGGGGTCTGGGGGCTGGTGCGGCAAGCCCTCCGCCAGTTCTGTGGTTTCTTTTTATTATCCCCAGAGAGGAGAAGTGGGCATGTGTTTGGCAGGTGAAAAGTGCAGATCCTGTTTCAGAGTATGAAACAGGATCCGCATGTTCATCCTGTTCCTTTAAGAATCCTTTGCTTCATCAGCTGGGAATCCACCATAGTTCTCTACACCGCACTATGCGTGGGCCCAGTTAACTGGCTAGTTCAAAGAAGTATGCCGCAGAGCTTTTGAAATAACCACTACCATGAGAATTATTTAACAGCTTTCGCAGCACCTTTTATTATAATTGTTATAAGGTTCATCTGTGTCTCCTGAAACCCAAGATGGCTGCCATGGACAAACCTATGCTGAGGCCTACGTCACTTGCTGTTGCCAATACTTGGTATGGGAATCTGGCAATAAGCCAGTCTTTTAGGTATAATTCTACCATCCTATCTCCAGTTTTTTAAAAGGCTTATGACCTTTCACCAGATAGCATAAGGACGAGTCGCTGGAGCAGACTATTTTGTGTGGGGTGGTGGGGGCCGGGGGCAGGGCATCTGTAAATCCGATGGGCTGATTTTGTTATCCCTAGAGATGAGAAGGGCGAATGTGTGTTGCAGGCAAAATGTGCGGATCCTGTTTCACACTTAGACTGAAAGAGGATCTGCACTTTTGAGCCTGTTCCTTTAAGAATCCTTTGATTCATCACCTGGGAATCCACCATGGTTCTCTAGACCTCTCTTTGCATGGGCACAGGTAACTGGCTTGTTCCAAGAAGTATGCGACAGAGCTTTTGAATTAACCAGTACTTTTAGAATTGTCAGGTTTTTAGCATGTTTTAACCGTAATTGTGATAACGTTTGAATGTGTCTCCTTAAACCCAAGATGGCTGCCACGGATATAAATATGCTGAGGCATAGCTGACTTGTTGATGCCTATTTTTGTTAGTGGAGACTGACAAGAAGACATTCTTCTAAGTATCATCCCACCATCATTTTTCCATTGCGTAAAAATGGAGGGAAATTTTGCAAGTTAGTATTATAATTAGACGTAGGGTACGTATTTTTTTTTCTTTTTTTGTGGGGTAGGAGTGGATAGGCGTTTCAGGCCCTCTGTGAGTTCGCTGGTTTTCTTTTATTATCCCCAGAGAGGACAAGTGGGCATGTGTTTGGCAGGTGAAAAGTGTGGATTCTATTTCAGAGAATTAAACAGGATCCACATGGTCATCCCATTCCTTTAAGAATCCTTTGCTTCATCAGCTGGGAATCCACCATGGTTCTATATACTCCTCTATGCGTTGGCACAGGTAACTGGCTTGTTCCAAGAAGTATGCCGCAGAGCTTTTCAATTAACCAGTACGTTGAAAATTATTTGCAGGTTTTCAGCATTTCACCCTAATTGTAATAACGTTTGTATGTGCCTCCTGAAACCCAAGATGGCTGCCACGGACATAACTATGCTGAGGTGTAGCCGACTTGGTGTTGCCTATTTTTGTCAGCGGAGACTAACAAGAAGCCATTCTAAGTATAAGCCCACCGTCATTTTTCCATTGTTAAAAAATGCAGGGAAATTTTGCAAGTTAGCTTTATAATTAGTAGCTGGAGGGTACGTTTTTTTCTTTTTTTTCGTCCGGTCGGTGTCAATGGGGGGGTCAGGCCCTCTATAAATTTGCTGGTTTGTTTTTATTATCCCCAGAGAGGGGAAGTCGGCATTTGATGGCAGCTGAAAAGTGCGGATACTCTTTCAGAGAATTAAACAGCATTCGCATGGTCATCCCGTTCCTTTAAGAATCCTGGAAGGGCGAGGTGGCTCACGCCTGTAATCCTAGCACTCTGGGAGGCCGAGGCGGGTGGATCGCTCGAGGTCAGGAGTTCGAGACCAGCCTGAGCAAGAGCGAGACCCCGTCTCTACTAAAAATAGAAAGACATTATATGGACAACTAAAAATCTATATAGAAAAAATTAGCCGGGCATAGTGGCGCATGCCTGTAGTCCCAGCTACTCGGGAGGCGGAGGCAGTAGGATCGTTTAAGCTGAGGAGTCTGAGGTTGCTGTGAACTAAGCTGACGCCACGGCACTCACTCTAGCCTGGGCAACAAATTGAGACTCTGTCTCAACAAAAAAAAAAAAAAAAAAAAAAAGAATCCTTTGCTTCATCAGCTGGGAATCCACCATGGTTCTATATACTCCTCTATGCGTGGGCACAGGTACCTGGCTTGTTCCAAGAAGTATGCCGCAGAGCTTTTCAATTAACCACTACGTTGAAAATTATTTGCAGGTTTTCAGCGTTTCACCATAATTGTGATAAGGTTTGTATGTGCCTGCTGAAACCCAAGATGGCTGCCACGGACATAACTATGCTGAGGCGTAGCTCACTTGGTGTTTCCTATTTTTGTCAGTGGAGACTGACAAGAAGCCATTCTTTTAAGTATAATCCCACCATGATTTTTCCATTGTTTAAAAATGCAGGGAAATGGTGCAAGTTAGCATTATAATTAGTAGCTGGAGGGTACGGTTTTTTTGTGTGTGTGTGGTCGATGTGGATGTGTTGGTCAGGCCCTCTGTCAGTTCGCTGGTTAGTTTTTATTATCCCCAGAGAGGAGAAGTGGGCATGTGTTTGGCAGGTGAAAAGGGCGGATTCTGTTTCAGAGAATTAACGATGATCCCCATGATCATCCCGTGCCTTTAATAATCCTTTACTTCATCAGCTGGAAATCCACCATGGTTCTATATACTCCTCTTTGCGTGGGAACAGGTAACTGGCTTGTTCCAAGAAGTATGCCGCAGAGCTTTTCAATTAAGCAGTACGTTGAAAATTATTTGCAGGTGTTCAGGTTTTCACCATAATTGTGATAACGTTTGTTTGTGCCTCCTGAAACCCAAGAAGGCTGCGACGGACATAACTATGCTGAGGAGTAGCTGACTTGGTGTTGCCTATTTTTGTTAGTGGAGACTGACAAGAAGCCATTCTTCTAAGTATCATCCCACCACCATTTTTCCATTGTTTTAAAATGCAGGGAATTTTTGCAAGTTAGCATTATAATTAGTAGCTGCAGGGTACGGTTTTTTTTTGTGTGTGGTCGATGTGGATGGGGGGGTCAGGCCCCCTGTCAGTTCACTGGTTAGTTTTTATTATCCCCAGAGAGGAGAAGTGGGCATGTGTTTGGCAGGTGAAAAGGGCGGATTCTGTTTCAGAGAATTAACGATGATCCCCATGCTCATCGCATTCCTTTAATAATCCTTTACTTCATCAGCTGGAAATCCACCATGGTTCTATATACTCCTCTTTGCGTGGGAACAGGTAACTGGCTTGTTCCAAGAAGTATGCCGCAGAGCTTTTCAATTAAGCAGTACGTTGAAAATTATTTGCAGGTGTTCAGGTTTTCACCATAATTGTGATAACGTTTGTTTGTGCCTCCTGAAACCCAAGAAGGCTCCGACGGACATAACTATGCTGAGGAGTAGCTGACTTGGTGTTGCCTATTTTTGTTAGTGGAGACTGACAAGAAGCCATTCTTCTAAGTATCATCCCACCACCATTTTTCCATTGTTTTAAAATGCAGGGAATTTTTGCAAGTTAGCATTATAATTAGTAGCTGGAGGGTACGGTTTTTTTTTTTCTGTGTGGTCGATGTGGATCGGGGGGGTCAGGCCCTCTGTCAGTTCGCTGGTTTGTTTTTATTATCCCCAGAGTGGAGAAGTGGGCATGTGTTTGGCAGGTGAAAAGGGTGGAGTCTGTTTCAGAGAATTAACGGTGATCCCCATGGTCATCCCGTTCCTTTAATAATCCTTTACTTCATCAGCTGGAAATCCACCATGGTTCTATATACTCCTCTTTGCGTGGGAACAGGTAACTGGCTTGTTCCAAGAAGTATGCCGCAGAGCTTTTCAATTAACCAGTACGTTGAAAATTATTTGCAGGTGTTCAGCGTTTCACTATAATTGTGATAACGTTTGTTTGTGCCTCCTGAAACCCAAGATGGCTGCCACGAACATAACGATGCTGAGGCGTAGCTGATTTGGTTTTGCCTATTTTTGTTAGTGGAGACTGACAAGAAACCATCCTTCTAACTATTATCTCACCATCATTTTTCCATTGTTTAAAAATGCAGGAAAATTTTGCAAGTTAGCATTATAATTAGTAGCTGGAGGCTACGGTGTTTTTGTTTTTTTTTTTTCCTGTGGGGTCAGTGTGGATGTGTTGGTCAGGCCCTCTGTCAGTTCGCTGGTTTGTTTTTATTATCCCCAGAGAGGAGAAGTGGGTATTAGTATGGCAGGTGAAAACTGCGGATCTGTTTCAGAGAATTAAACAGGATCCGCATGGTAATCCCTTTCCTTTAAGAATCCTTTGCTTCATGAGCTGGGAATCCACCATGGTTCTATATACTTCTCTATGCGTGGGCACAGGAAACTGGCTTGTTCCAAGAAGTATGCCTCAGAGCTTTTCAATTAACCAGTATGTTGAAAATCCTTTGCAGGTTTTCAGCGTTTCACCATAATTGTGATAACGTGTGTATGTGCCTACTGAAACCAAATATGGCTGCTACGGACATAACTATGCTGAGGCGTAGCTGACTTGGTGTTGCCTATTTTTGTCAGTGGAGACTGACAAGAAGCCATTCTTCTAAGTATCATCCCACCATCATTTCTCCATTGTTTAAAAATGCAGGGAAATTTTGCAAATTGGCATTATAATTAGTAGCTGGAGGGTACTTTTTTTTTTGTGGGGTCGGTCAGGATGGGTGTTCAGGTGTTGAGCCTAAGAATACTGAGTTGTAGAAATGCCCCCTGTATTTCTGGAGACAAGATTTGTTTTCAGAAGTCAAATAAGGCTTTGCCTTAAGGAAACGATAAATGTGTTAGTTCAAAAGCTGCTCGTCTCAGGAGGGCGTCTTGCTGGTCAGTAGAAGCTGCATCTCAAGGAGACAGCTGTAAACTGGGCCTTTGGTTCTCACCTGTTTTGAAAGACAAGACAGGCCTCCCTTAGGACCAAAGGTTGCTGGTGCTGCTGACAGGTGGACCCCCGGAGATCAGAGCTAATCAGATAGATATGCTAATGCCCAAGCCGGGCCCAGATGGAACCATGCGGTTCAAGTAATTAACACAAAGCACAGCCCATGTTGACTTCTGGGATCATCTCTGTCTCCAAGAACACAGTCACCAGAGCCAAGATGTCTCTGTTTGTTGCTAAAGTAATAGCCTTATCATAAAACTTAGAAGTTTGCCCCAAGAAGATTTTATAACCCATTGTTCCCCTAGTTAGAGTTAGTTAAAGGATCTGTAGTAGACTTTTAGGAGAATTTGACCCTAAAGCAAACTGCCTGTTAGTATCAAAATCCCGTTGCGCTTGGCAACCGGAGCCTGTATGTACCCTATATAATACCTGTGTGGAGTTTCAGTCGGGGAAATATTTGATGCGGGTAAAATATTTCCATCCGGATACCCTCCTTTATCTATTTTCATAAACTTTCACTTTATAAACAAAAAAAAAAAAAAAAAAAAAAAAGGACCTCTTTGCGGGGAGCGTAGCTAACTCCCCGCAAACTGGCGTAGTCGGCAGGACACTCCGATAGGGTCTTGAAGGCAAAAGGCTTTGCTCGAGCGAAGAGTTCCCGAATTGCATCGCAAGGGACCTGGAGTGGATTGAAAGTCGCGTGCGCGTCTTACCTAGTGAGAGGTAAGTGAACATCTCCAGGGCAAAGTAAATTATTATTCTGTCCGGATTAAAATAATGAGGAAGACTATCTTTTCTGAGTATGTGGAATTGTTGAGAGCTTATTAAAGAGTACTAGAGTAATTGCCAAAAAGAAAAATCTCGAGAAATTGTTAATTTAATTTCCAAGCACTGTGATTGGTTCCCACCTCCGGGTGAGTTCAAGCTGCAGCAAAAGGAGTTGGCGCTGAAAACATTATGAAAAGCGCTCCGAAAATAAATAAATAAATAAATAAATTAAATTTCTCTATGTATTTAAAAGCTCTGCTCTTTAATTTCTCAAGCTCTACAGCTGTTTCATTCTAACTCAGAATTCTCTTTTATCGAGACGGAGGATATCCGTCCTAAAATAAGCTTAGTAAAAGATCTGGAGCCTGTTTTTAGCAGAAAAGAGAAGGTCAATTGGGACCTTCCGTCTGCATTGGGCCAGGATAAGACAAAGCCAATAAAAGTAGGTACCGATCCTCTTCTCGGGTCTATAGAAAATATAGAAAAGAGAAAAAGAAAGAATTCTAAAGGAGAACTTTCACTTTAAGAGCTCTCTGCGCGGCTCAAGTCAGCCGCTTTAAGCTTGGGAACCGCTACTCTCTAATGCAAATGATTCCCTGAAGCATGATCCACCGTTGAGAGAGGCTGTTAAAAAAAAAAAAAAAAACTTTTAAAGAACAAACTAAGATCTTAGAAAAGATGATCAGGTTATTGCTCAAATTCAACAGTGCTGTATTAGAACATAAGAGAAGATAGCTTCTCCTAAACAGTCTGTGTTTTCTTGTGTAAGATGTTAAAGAAAATGTTAATGAAACTTATGTAGATTTTATCACTAGATTACAAGATGTGCAAAAAACGGTTAGTCCGCCTGACTTAAAAAATTTAATATTACATATATTGGCTTTTAATAATACTAATTCAAAATGTTAGCGGCTTTTACATCCGCCGCTCAAAAAAAAAAAAAAAGGGTTTCGCCGAAAAGTTAAATCAGAGGCTTTTAAAATACAAATGTTGGCTGAGGCTAGCAGTGGGAAAGGCATTCCCAGAAAGCAAAAAACTGTCGTAAAATGTCTCGATTACGTCCGTAAAGGACATTTTGGAAAAAAAAAAATTATAAACAACTTTCCGGAGCTTTTATCACTGACCGGAGCTCTCTTACCTTAAAAGGGATTTCAGTACATTTGGGTATAGTTGATTCAGATTACTCAGGAAAAATTTCAGTTAATGATGAGTTCCAATTTTGATTATCTTATTCAGGCTAGAGACCGTATTGCACAACTTCTATTGTTACCTTATATACAGAAGTTCTAAGGCAAGGAGGTTTTGGGAGCACTGGAACTAAAGTGTATTGGCAAGCTTTAATTAATGACCAGAGACCTCAATTAGAGATTAAGTTAAATGGCAAATCTTTTGTTGGACTTATAGATACTGGGGCTGATGTTACAATTATTTCTAAAAGTTTTTGGCCAAAGGCTTGGCCTTTACAAGAAGTTCCTACTGTTCTTACCGGAATAGGAACGATGACTGACATATTTCAAAGTCGACAAATTTTAAATTGTTCAGGTCCTGATGGACAGACAGCCACTTTAAAACCTTACGTGGCTAACATCACTATTAATTTGTGGGGAAGAGATTTGTTACAGCAATGGGGAGCATACATCAATATACCTAATACATCTGCTCCTGCTAAACAGATTATGTTAAATATGAATTATAACCCTTGTTTTGGTTTGGGTAAAAGGAGCCAAGGGGCTAAGACTTTCGAGGCACCAAAGGCACATACTTCTCGGCATGGTTTATGCTATCCAAATTTTGGATAGCGGCCACTGCTGCTGAAAAGCACCATTATGCTCTGGCTTTAAATTGGATATCACAAAAGCCTATATGGACAGAGCAGTGGCCACTAAACCAAGAAAAATTGGGTGCTCTTCAAATATTAGGAGAAGAACAATTACAAGCAGGACATATAGAGGAGTCCACCAGTCCGTGGAATTCTCCTATATTTGTTATTAAAAAGAAATCTGGCAAATGGCAAATGTTAACTGATTTAAAAATAATCAATATAATTATACAATTAATAATCAAGCCAAACGTATTGTTTCTCATTGTCCCACTTGTCAATTAATTAATCAGCTTAAATTTTCTGCAGGACTTAATCCTCGAGGTCTCTCGCCAAATGAATTATGGCAAATGGATGTTACTCATATTCCTAAATTTGGCAAGTTAGGTATTGTACGTGTTACTGTAGATACTTATTCCAGTCTTATTATGGCTACTCCATCCTCTGGAGAAACTGTTAGACATGTACTTTCACGTTTACACTCCTGTTTTGTATAAATGGGAGTCCCAGCCACCATTAAAACTGACAATGGCCCTGCTTACACTAGTCATTCTTTTGCAGCTTTTTATATTAAATGAGACATCAAGCACATTACTGGCATTCCTTATAATCCTCAAGGACAAGGTATTATAGAACGTACACATCAAACTTTAAAAAACATGTTATTAAAACAAAAAGGGGGAGGTAGACAGTCTCCCAAAGACAGAATAAATCAAGCCTTATTTACCTAAAATTTTTTGAATATTCATAAGGAAGATAAATTAACAGCAATAGAAAAGCATTGGAATGGGAGTCCACAATCAGACTCTCTCCCTCACCAGCCTATCTGGTGGAAAGATAATGTAGAAAATAAATGGAAAAAAGGATGGGCAAAGGTGTGGGGGAGAGTTTTTGCTTGTGTTTTGACAGATGACAGACCAACAGTCTGGATTCCAAGCAGAAGAATCAAACCCAGAGTGGAAACTCAAGGGGAAAAAGCAGAAGACACGTCAGGCACAGACCATGACGTGGGGACAGCTGAAGAGAACATACAAAGAAGCAGACAAGATATTGAACCGGACATTTGTACCTAAAACGTCTGTAAATCTTTTTCTTGCCATGATCTGCGTGGTGAGCATGGTGGTAAGAGTGTCTGGCAACCAGACACATCACTATTGGGCATTCTAAAATTGCACCCACAGATATACCCCTTTGTAAGAAAGTAATAATTTCTGATCCTAAAACTTGGGTACAATGGGACAATTATAGAGCTCACACGGGGCGCATTCTTGCTGGGTCCACATCTTATGGTGTTGTCCTAGACTGGAGTCCCTATGGACATCCTGCCTCCTCTCACAATTTTAAAAAGCTTCATTGGAATAAAACTGCCACCTCGATGTCTGTAAAAGACACTGACCTTAAAAGTCATATTACATGGCTCAATGATGGTATGAGCTCTCCAGCTCCTCATATTTTAGATGGCCCTATTCATGATCAATTGTGGAAAATATCAGCTGCTTTGCACCCTTTGCAGGCCTGGATTAGCACACACACTGGATACAAACAATAGCCGAGAATGGACTTTTAATTTAAATTCTACTCATTATATTCAAGTTTGTGTTAGATTGCCTTACTTATTTATGATTGGACATGCTGTTTATAAAGAACCTTCTTTCCTAGTGACCTGTGACAACTGTTCTTATTATACCTGTATTAAGAATTCTATAAAGTTCAACCCTTATAAAGAAACACTTTATATTTTCAAAGCCAGAACAGGACTGTGGTTACCTGTTAAAATGAATAGAGTCTGGCAAGAAACACCAGCAATGTTCCTTTTGGATAAACTACTTAACCACATTCTTAAACGTACAAAAAGATTTATTGGTCTCTTAATAGCAGCTATTTTGGGAATCATTGCTGTCACTGCTTCTGCGGCCACCGCAGGTGTGGCTCTACATCAGACCGTACAGACCACTGAATTTGTTCAAAACTGGCACCATGATTCAAATCAATTATGGTCTACACAAAATCAAATTGACTCTAAATTAGCTACTCAAGTGGCTGACTTACAGCAAGCAGTCACCTTGTTGGGAGACCAGGTTATAAGTCTACAAAAGCAACTTAGACTTCGTTGTGATTGGAATATCACTCAATTTTGTGTTACACCTCATATATATAATCAAACTCGGTTTCCTTGGGAAAACAACAAAAAACATCTACTTAACCAAGGAAATCTGACTGAAGAGATTAAAAATTTACAACAAGAAATATTAAGTACCTTCAGTCACAAACTTAAATTGCTCTCTGAAGCTGACATTATTGATGACATCTCTTCTGGTTTGGAGTCAGCTGATCCACTTTATCATCTTAAGATCTATGGGAGTTCCACTATTGTAACTTTTAGCATTATTTTAATCCTTTGCTTGTGTTTATTTATAGTCTGGAGAAAACTCCGAAGCAGACAAGAATCCAGAGACCAACTCCTCGCTGTGATGGCTGTCCAACTCCATCAACTATCTTCAAAAAATAAAAAAGGGGGAGATGTTGAGCCTAAGAATACTGAGTTGTAGAAATGCCCCCTGTATTTCTGGAGACAAGATTTGATTTCAGAAGTCAAATAAGGCTTTGCCTTAAGGAAACGATAAATGTGTTAGTTCAAAAGCTGCCTCGTCTCAGGAGGGCATCTTGCTGGTCAGTAGAAGCTGCATCTCAAGGAGACAGCTGTAAACTGGGCCTTTGGTTCTCACCTGTTTTGAAAGACAAGGCAGGCCTCCCTTAGGACCAAAGGTTGCTGGTGCTGCTGACAGGTGGACCCCCGGAGATCAGAGCTAATCAGATAGATATGCTAATGCCCAAGCCGGGCCCAGATGGAACCATGCGGTTCAAGTAATTAACACAAAGCACAGCCCATGTTGACTTCTGGGATCATCTCTGTCTCCAAGAACACAATCACCAGAGCCAAGATGTCTCTATTTGTTGCTAAAGTAATAGCCTTATCATAAAACTTAGAAGTTTGCCCCAAGAAGATTTTATAACCCATTGTTCCCCTAGTTAGAGTTAGTTAAAGGATCTGTAGTAGACTTTTAGGAGAATTTGACCCTAAAGCAAACTGCCTGTTAGTATCAAAATCCCGTTGCGCTTGGCAACCGGAGCCTGTATATACCCTATATAATACCTGTGTGGAGTTTCAGTCGGGGAAATATTTGATGCGGGTAAAATATGTCCATCCGGATACTCTTCTTTATCTATTTTCATAAACTTTCACTTTATAAACTATATCTTTGGCTCTGTGTATTATTATTGCCATTACTTTATATTTTTATTTCTGTTTCCTACTATATTTTTCATCCTTTGCGATGACCCCTGCCTGAGAGACCTGATCGGAAGAAAAAACCTCTTTGCAGGGAGCGAAGCTAACTCCCTGCAAACTGGCGTAGTCAACTTAGAGATCTGATCAGAACAAAGAGAAAAGGACCTCTTTGCGGGGAGCGTAGCTAACTCCCCGCATTCAGGCCCTCTGTCAGATCGCTGGTTTGTTTTTATTATCCCCAGAGAAGAGTAGTGGGCATGTGTTTGGCAGGTGAAAAGTGCGGATTCTGTTTCAGAGAATTAAACAGGATCCGCATGGTCATCTCATTCCTTTAACAATCCTTTGCTTCATCAGCTGGGATTCCACCATGTTTCTATATACTCCTCTATGCGTGGGCACAGGTACCTGGCTTGTTCCAAGAAGTATGCTGGAGAGTTTTCAAATTAACCAGTACGTTGAAAATTATTTGCAGCTTTTCAGCGTTTCACCATAATTGTGATAACGTGTGTATGTGCCTACTGAAACCAAATATGGCTGCTACGGACATAACTATGCTGAGGCGTAGCTGACTTGGTGTTGCCTATTTTTGTCAGTGGAGACTGACAAGAAGCCATTCTTCTAAGTATCATCCCACCATCATTTCTCCATTGTTTAAAAATGCAGGGAAATTTTGCAAATTGGCATTATAATTAGTAGCTGGAGGGTACTTTTTTTTTTGTGGGGTCGGTCAGGATGGGTGTTCAGGTGTTGAGCCTAAGAATACTGAGTTGTAGAAATGCCCCCTGTATTTCTGGAGACAAGATTTGTTTTCAGAAGTCAAATAAGGC
The DNA here is from genome assembly GCF_041146395.1 of Eulemur rufifrons. Lineage (NCBI taxonomy): Eukaryota > Metazoa > Chordata > Mammalia > Primates > Lemuridae > Eulemur > Eulemur rufifrons. The sequence goes on along the minus strand of NC_090994.1, from coordinate 27,491,059 downwards.
TTTGCCTTAAGGAAACGATAAATGTGTTAGTTCAAAAGCTGCTCGTCTCAGGAGGGCGTCTTGCTGGTCAGTAGAAGCTGCATCTCAAGGAGACAGCTGTAAACTGGGCCTTTGGTTCTCACCTGTTTTGAAAGACAAGACAGGCCTCCCTTAGGACCAAAGGTTGCTGGTGCTGCTGACAGGTGGACCCCCGGAGATCAGAGCTAATCAGATAGATATGCTAATGCCCAAGCCGGGCCCAGATGGAACCATGCGGTTCAAGTAATTAACACAAAGCACAGCCCATGTTGACTTCTGGGATCATCTCTGTCTCCAAGAACACAGTCACCAGAGCCAAGATGTCTCTGTTTGTTGCTAAAGTAATAGCCTTATCATAAAACTTAGAAGTTTGCCCCAAGAAGATTTTATAACCCATTGTTCCCCTAGTTAGAGTTAGTTAAAGGATCTGTAGTAGACTTTTAGGAGAATTTGACCCTAAAGCAAACTGCCTGTTAGTATCAAAATCCCGTTGCGCTTGGCAACCGGAGCCTGTATGTACCCTATATAATACCTGTGTGGAGTTTCAGTCGGGGAAATATTTGATGCGGGTAAAATATTTCCATCCGGATACCCTCCTTTATCTATTTTCATAAACTTTCACTTTATAAACAAAAAAAAAAAAAAAAAAAAAAAGGACCTCTTTGCGGGGAGCGTAGCTAACTCCCCGCAAACTGGCGTAGTCGGCAGGACACTCCGATAGGGTCTTGAAGGCAAAAGGCTTTGCTCGAGCGAAGAGTTCCCGAATTGCATCGCAAGGGACCTGGAGTGGATTGAAAGTCGCGTGCGCGTCTTACCTAGTGAGAGGTAAGTGAACATCTCCAGGGCAAAGTAAATTATTATTCTGTCCGGATTAAAATAATGAGGAAGACTATCTTTTCTGAGTATGTGGAATTGTTGAGAGCTTATTAAAGAGTACTAGAGTAATTGCCAAAAAGAAAAATCTCGAGAAATTGTTAATTTAATTTCCAAGCACTGTGATTGGTTCCCACCTCCGGGTGAGTTCAAGCTGCAGCAAAAGGAGTTGGCGCTGAAAACATTATGAAAAGCGCTCCGAAAATAAATAAATAAATAAATAAATTAAATTTCTCTATGTATTTAAAAGCTCTGCTCTTTAATTTCTCAAGCTCTACAGCTGTTTCATTCTAACTCAGAATTCTCTTTTATCGAGACGGAGGATATCCGTCCTAAAATAAGCTTAGTAAAAGATCTGGAGCCTGTTTTTAGCAGAAAAGAGAAGGTCAATTGGGACCTTCCGTCTGCATTGGGCCAGGATAAGACAAAGCCAATAAAAGTAGGTACCGATCCTCTTCTCGGGTCTATAGAAAATATAGAAAAGAGAAAAAGAAAGAATTCTAAAGGAGAACTTTCACTTTAAGAGCTCTCTGCGCGGCTCAAGTCAGCCGCTTTAAGCTTGGGAACCGCTACTCTCTAATGCAAATGATTCCCTGAAGCATGATCCACCGTTGAGAGAGGCTGTTAAAAAAAAAAAAAAAAACTTTTAAAGAACAAACTAAGATCTTAGAAAAGATGATCAGGTTATTGCTCAAATTCAACAGTGCTGTATTAGAACATAAGAGAAGATAGCTTCTCCTAAACAGTCTGTGTTTTCTTGTGTAAGATGTTAAAGAAAATGTTAATGAAACTTATGTAGATTTTATCACTAGATTACAAGATGTGCAAAAAACGGTTAGTCCGCCTGACTTAAAAAATTTAATATTACATATATTGGCTTTTAATAATACTAATTCAAAATGTTAGCGGCTTTTACATCCGCCGCTCAAAAAAAAAAAAAAAGGGTTTCGCCGAAAAGTTAAATCAGAGGCTTTTAAAATACAAATGTTGGCTGAGGCTAGCAGTGGGAAAGGCATTCCCAGAAAGCAAAAAACTGTCGTAAAATGTCTCGATTACGTCCGTAAAGGACATTTTGGAAAAAAAAAATTATAAACAACTTTCCGGAGCTTTTATCACTGACCGGAGCTCTCTTACCTTAAAAGGGATTTCAGTACATTTGGGTATAGTTGATTCAGATTACTCAGGAAAAATTTCAGTTAATGATGAGTTCCAATTTTGATTATCTTATTCAGGCTAGAGACCGTATTGCACAACTTCTATTGTTACCTTATATACAGAAGTTCTAAGGCAAGGAGGTTTTGGGAGCACTGGAACTAAAGTGTATTGGCAAGCTTTAATTAATGACCAGAGACCTCAATTAGAGATTAAGTTAAATGGCAAATCTTTTGTTGGACTTATAGATACTGGGGCTGATGTTACAATTATTTCTAAAAGTTTTTGGCCAAAGGCTTGGCCTTTACAAGAAGTTCCTACTGTTCTTACCGGAATAGGAACGATGACTGACATATTTCAAAGTCGACAAATTTTAAATTGTTCAGGTCCTGATGGACAGACAGCCACTTTAAAACCTTACGTGGCTAACATCACTATTAATTTGTGGGGAAGAGATTTGTTACAGCAATGGGGAGCATACATCAATATACCTAATACATCTGCTCCTGCTAAACAGATTATGTTAAATATGAATTATAACCCTTGTTTTGGTTTGGGTAAAAGGAGCCAAGGGGCTAAGACTTTCGAGGCACCAAAGGCACATACTTCTCGGCATGGTTTATGCTATCCAAATTTTGGATAGCGGCCACTGCTGCTGAAAAGCACCATTATGCTCTGGCTTTAAATTGGATATCACAAAAGCCTATATGGACAGAGCAGTGGCCACTAAACCAAGAAAAATTGGGTGCTCTTCAAATATTAGGAGAAGAACAATTACAAGCAGGACATATAGAGGAGTCCACCAGTCCGTGGAATTCTCCTATATTTGTTATTAAAAAGAAATCTGGCAAATGGCAAATGTTAACTGATTTAAAAATAATCAATATAATTATACAATTAATAATCAAGCCAAACGTATTGTTTCTCATTGTCCCACTTGTCAATTAATTAATCAGCTTAAATTTTCTGCAGGACTTAATCCTCGAGGTCTCTCGCCAAATGAATTATGGCAAATGGATGTTACTCATATTCCTAAATTTGGCAAGTTAGGTATTGTACGTGTTACTGTAGATACTTATTCCAGTCTTATTATGGCTACTCCATCCTCTGGAGAAACTGTTAGACATGTACTTTCACGTTTACACTCCTGTTTTGTATAAATGGGAGTCCCAGCCACCATTAAAACTGACAATGGCCCTGCTTACACTAGTCATTCTTTTGCAGCTTTTTATATTAAATGAGACATCAAGCACATTACTGGCATTCCTTATAATCCTCAAGGACAAGGTATTATAGAACGTACACATCAAACTTTAAAAAACATGTTATTAAAACAAAAAGGGGGAGGTAGACAGTCTCCCAAAGACAGAATAAATCAAGCCTTATTTACCTAAAATTTTTTGAATATTCATAAGGAAGATAAATTAACAGCAATAGAAAAGCATTGGAATGGGAGTCCACAATCAGACTCTCTCCCTCACCAGCCTATCTGGTGGAAAGATAATGTAGAAAATAAATGGAAAAAAGGATGGGCAAAGGTGTGGGGGAGAGTTTTTGCTTGTGTTTTGACAGATGACAGACCAACAGTCTGGATTCCAAGCAGAAGAATCAAACCCAGAGTGGAAACTCAAGGGGAAAAAGCAGAAGACACGTCAGGCACAGACCATGACGTGGGGACAGCTGAAGAGAACATACAAAGAAGCAGACAAGATATTGAACCGGACATTTGTACCTAAAACGTCTGTAAATCTTTTTCTTGCCATGATCTGCGTGGTGAGCATGGTGGTAAGAGTGTCTGGCAACCAGACACATCACTATTGGGCATTCTAAAATTGCACCCACAGATATACCCCTTTGTAAGAAAGTAATAATTTCTGATCCTAAAACTTGGGTACAATGGGACAATTATAGAGCTCACACGGGGCGCATTCTTGCTGGGTCCACATCTTATGGTGTTGTCCTAGACTGGAGTCCCTATGGACATCCTGCCTCCTCTCACAATTTTAAAAAGCTTCATTGGAATAAAACTGCCACCTCGATGTCTGTAAAAGACACTGACCTTAAAAGTCATATTACATGGCTCAATGATGGTATGAGCTCTCCAGCTCCTCATATTTTAGATGGCCCTATTCATGATCAATTGTGGAAAATATCAGCTGCTTTGCACCCTTTGCAGGCCTGGATTAGCACACACACTGGATACAAACAATAGCCGAGAATGGACTTTTAATTTAAATTCTACTCATTATATTCAAGTTTGTGTTAGATTGCCTTACTTATTTATGATTGGACATGCTGTTTATAAAGAACCTTCTTTCCTAGTGACCTGTGACAACTGTTCTTATTATACCTGTATTAAGAATTCTATAAAGTTCAACCCTTATAAAGAAACACTTTATATTTTCAAAGCCAGAACAGGACTGTGGTTACCTGTTAAAATGAATAGAGTCTGGCAAGAAACACCAGCAATGTTCCTTTTGGATAAACTACTTAACCACATTCTTAAACGTACAAAAAGATTTATTGGTCTCTTAATAGCAGCTATTTTGGGAATCATTGCTGTCACTGCTTCTGCGGCCACCGCAGGTGTGGCTCTACATCAGACCGTACAGACCACTGAATTTGTTCAAAACTGGCACCATGATTCAAATCAATTATGGTCTACACAAAATCAAATTGACTCTAAATTAGCTACTCAAGTGGCTGACTTACAGCAAGCAGTCACCTTGTTGGGAGACCAGGTTATAAGTCTACAAAAGCAACTTAGACTTCGTTGTGATTGGAATATCACTCAATTTTGTGTTACACCTCATATATATAATCAAACTCGGTTTCCTTGGGAAAACAACAAAAAACATCTACTTAACCAAGGAAATCTGACTGAAGAGATTAAAAATTTACAACAAGAAATATTAAGTACCTTCAGTCACAAACTTAAATTGCTCTCTGAAGCTGACATTATTGATGACATCTCTTCTGGTTTGGAGTCAGCTGATCCACTTTATCATCTTAAGATCTATGGGAGTTCCACTATTGTAACTTTTAGCATTATTTTAATCCTTTGCTTGTGTTTATTTATAGTCTGGAGAAAACTCCGAAGCAGACAAGAATCCAGAGACCAACTCCTCGCTGTGATGGCTGTCCAACTCCATCAACTATCTTCAAAAAATAAAAAAGGGGGAGATGTTGAGCCTAAGAATACTGAGTTGTAGAAATGCCCCCTGTATTTCTGGAGACAAGATTTGATTTCAGAAGTCAAATAAGGCTTTGCCTTAAGGAAACGATAAATGTGTTAGTTCAAAAGCTGCCTCGTCTCAGGAGGGCATCTTGCTGGTCAGTAGAAGCTGCATCTCAAGGAGACAGCTGTAAACTGGGCCTTTGGTTCTCACCTGTTTTGAAAGACAAGGCAGGCCTCCCTTAGGACCAAAGGTTGCTGGTGCTGCTGACAGGTGGACCCCCGGAGATCAGAGCTAATCAGATAGATATGCTAATGCCCAAGCCGGGCCCAGATGGAACCATGCGGTTCAAGTAATTAACACAAAGCACAGCCCATGTTGACTTCTGGGATCATCTCTGTCTCCAAGAACACAATCACCAGAGCCAAGATGTCTCTATTTGTTGCTAAAGTAATAGCCTTATCATAAAACTTAGAAGTTTGCCCCAAGAAGATTTTATAACCCATTGTTCCCCTAGTTAGAGTTAGTTAAAGGATCTGTAGTAGACTTTTAGGAGAATTTGACCCTAAAGCAAACTGCCTGTTAGTATCAAAATCCCGTTGCGCTTGGCAACCGGAGCCTGTATATACCCTATATAATACCTGTGTGGAGTTTCAGTCGGGGAAATATTTGATGCGGGTAAAATATGTCCATCCGGATACTCTTCTTTATCTATTTTCATAAACTTTCACTTTATAAACTATATCTTTGGCTCTGTGTATTATTATTGCCATTACTTTATATTTTTATTTCTGTTTCCTACTATATTTTTCATCCTTTGCGATGACCCCTGCCTGAGAGACCTGATCGGAAGAAAAAACCTCTTTGCAGGGAGCGAAGCTAACTCCCTGCAAACTGGCGTAGTCAACTTAGAGATCTGATCAGAACAAAGAGAAAAGGACCTCTTTGCGGGGAGCGTAGCTAACTCCCCGCATTCAGGCCCTCTGTCAGATCGCTGATTTGTTTTTATTATCCCCAGAGAAGAGTAGTGGGCATGTGTTTGGCAGGTGAAAAGTGCGGATTCTGTTTCAGAGAATTAAACAGGATCCGCATGGTCATCTCATTCCTTTAACAATCCTTTGCTTCATCAGCTGGGATTCCACCATGTTTCTATATACTCCTCTATGCGTGGGCACAGGTACCTGGCTTGTTCCAAGAAGTATGCTGGAGAGTTTTCAAATTAACCAGTACGTTGAAAATTATTTGCAGCTTTTCAGCGTTTCACCATAATTGTGATACCGTTTGTATGTGCCTCCTGAAACCCAAGAAGGCTGCGACGGACATAACTATGCTGAGGAGTAGCTGACTTGGTGTTGCCTATTTTTGTTAGTGGAGACAGACAAGAAGCCATTCTTCTAAGTATGATCCCACCACCATTTTTCCATTGTTTTAAAATGCAGGGAAATTTTGCAAGTTAGCATTATAATTAGTAGCTGGAGGGTACGGTTTTTTTTTTTTGTGTGGTCGATGTGGATGGGGGGGTCAGGCCCGCTGTCAGTTCGCTGGTTAGTTTTTATTATCCCCAGAGAGGAGAAGTGGGCATGTGTTTGGCAGGTGAAAAGGGCGGATTCTGTTTCAGAGAATTAACGATGATACCCATGGTCATCCCATTCCTTTAATAATCCTTTATTTCACCAGCTGGAAATCCACCATGGTTCTATATACTCCTCTTTGCGTGGGAACAGGTAAGTGGCTTGTTCCAAGAAGTATGCCGCAGAGCTTTTCAATTAACCACTACGTTGAAAATTATTTGCAGGTTTTCAGCGTTTCACCATAATTGTGATAACGTTTGTTTGTGCCTCCTGAAACCCAAGAAGGCTGCGACGGACATAACAATGCTGAGGAGTAGCTGACTTGGTGTTGCCTATTTTTGTTAGTGGAGACTGACAAGAAGCCATTCTTCTAAGTATCATCCCACCACCATTTTTCCATTGTTTTAAAATGCAGGCAAATTTTGCAAGTTAGCATTATAATTAGTAGCTGGAGGGTACGGTTTTTTTTTTGTGTGTGTGGTCGATGTAGATGGGGGGGTCAGGCCCTCTGTCAGTTGGCTGGTTAGTTTTTATTATCCCCAGAGAGGAGAAGTGGGTATTAGTATGGCAGGTGAAAACTGCGGATCTGTTTCAGAGAATTAAACAGGATCCGCATGGTAATCCCGTTCCTTTAAGAATCCTTTGCTTCATGAGCTGGGAATCCACCATGGTTCTATATACTTCTATATGCGTGGGCACAGGAAACTGGCTTGTTCCAAGAAGTATGCCTCAGAGCTTTTCAATTAACCACTATGTTGAAAATCCTTTGCAGGTCTTCAGTGTTTCACCATAATTGTGATAACGTGTGTATGTGTCTCCTGAAACCCAATATGGCTGCCAAGGACATAAGTATGCTGAGGAGAAGCTGACTTCGTGTTGCCTATTTTTGTTAGTGGAGACTGACAAGAAGCCATTTTTCTAAGAAGCATCCTACCATCATTTTTCCATTGTTTAAAAATGCAGGGAAATTTTGCAAGTTAGCATTATAATTAGTAGCTGGAGGGTACTTTTTTTTTTTTGTGGGGTCAGTGTGGATGGGTTGGTCAGGCCATCTGTCAGTTCACTGGTTTCTTTTTATTATCCCCAGAGAGGAGAAGTGGGCATGTGTTTGGCAGGTGAAAAGTGCGGATTCTGTTTCAGAGAATTAAACAGGATCCGCATGGTCATCTCATTCCTTTAAGAATCCTTTGCTTTATCAGCTGGGATTCACCATGTTTCTATATACTCCTCTATGCGTGGGCACAGGTACCTGGCTTGTTCCAAGAAGTATGCTGGAGAGTTTTCAAATTAACCAGTACGTTGAAAATTATTTGCAGGTTTTCAGCGTTTCACCATAATTGTGATAACGTTTGTATGTGCCTCCTGAAACCCAAGAAGGCTGCGACGGACATAACTATGCTGAGGAGTAGCTGACTTGGTGTTGCCTATTTTTGTTGGTGGAGACTGACAAGAAGCCATTCTTCTAAGTATCATCCCACCACGATTTTTCCATTGTTTTAAAATGCAGGGAAATTTTGCAAGTTAGCATTATAATTAGTAGCTGGAGGGTACGGTTTTTTTTGTGTGTGTGCCGATGTGGATGGGGGGGTCAGGCTCTCTGTAAGTTCGCTGGTTAGTTTTTATTATAACCAGAGAGGAGAAGTGGGCATGTGTTTGGCAGGTGAAAAGGGCGGATTCTGTTTCAGAGAATTAACGATGATCCCCATGGTCATCCCGTTCCTTTAATAATCCTTTACTTCATCAGCTGGAAATCCACCATGGTTCTATATACTCCGCTTTGCGTGGGAACAGGTAACTGGCTTGTTCCAAGAAGTATGCCGCAGAGCTTTTCAATTAACCAGTGCGTTGAAAATTATTTGCAGGTGTTCAGCGTTTCACCATAATTGTGATAACGTTTGTTTGTGCCTCCTCAAACCCAAGATGGCTGCCACAAACATAACTATGCTGAGGCGTAGCTGACTTGGTTTTGCCTATTTTTGTTAGTGGAGACTGACAAGAATCCATTCTTCTAAGTATCATCTCACCATCATTTTTCCATTGTTTAAAAATGCAGGATAATTTTGCAAGTTAGCATTATAATTATTAGCTGGAGGCTACGGTGTTTTTTTTTTTTTTTTCCTGTGGGGTCGGTGTGGATGTGTTGGTCAGGCCCTCTGTCAGTTCGCTGGTTTGTTTTTATTATCCCCAGAGAGGAGAAGTGGGTATTAGTATGGCAGGTGAAAACTGCGGATCTGTTTCAGAGAATTAAACAGGATCCGCATGGTAATCCCTTTCCTTTAAGAATCCTTTGCTTCATGAGCTGGGAATCCACCATGGTTCTATATACTTCTCTAAGCGTGGGCACAGGAAAGTGGCTTGTTCCAAGAAGTATGCCTCAGAGCTTTTCAATTAACCAGTATGTTGAAAATCCTTTGCAGGTTTTCAGCGTTTCACCATAATTGTGATAACGTGTGTATGTGCCTAGTGAAACCAAATATGGCTGCTACGGACATAACTATGCTTAGGCGTAGCTGACTTGGTGTTGCCTATTTTTGCCAGTGGAGACTGACAAGAAGCCATTCTTCTAAGTATCATCCCACCATCATTTCTCCATTGTTAAAAATGCAGGGAAATTTTGCAAATTGGCATTGTGATTAGTAGCTGGAGGGTACTTTTTTTTTGTGGGATCGGTCAGGATGGGTGTTCAGGCCCTCTGTCAGATCCCTGGTTTGTTTTTATTATCCCCAGAGAAGAGTAGTGGGCATGTGTTTGGCAGGTGAAAAGTGCGGATTCTGTTTCAGAGAATTAAACAGGATCCGCATGGTCATCTCCTTCCTTTAAGAATCCTTTGCTTCATCAGCTGGGATTCCACCATGTTTCTATATAATCCTCTATGCGTGGGCACAGGTAACTGGCTTGTTCCAAGAAGTATGCCGCAGAGCTTTTCAATTAACCACTACGTTGAAAATTATTTGCAGGTGTTCAACATTTCACCATAATTGTGATAACGTTTGTTTGTGCCTCCTGAAACCCAAGAAGGCTGCGACGGACATAACTATGCTGAGGCGTAGCTGTCTTGGTTTTGCCTATTTTTGTTAGTGGAGACGGACAAGAATCCATTCTTCTAAGTATCATCTCACCATCATTTTTCCATTGTTTAAAAATGCAGGAAAATTTTGCAAGTTAGCATTATAATTAGTAGCTGGAGGCTACGGTGTTTTTTTTTTTTTTTTTTTTTTTCCTGTGGGGTCGGTGTGGATGTGTTGGTCAGGCCCTCTGTCAGTTCGCTGGGTAGTTTTTTTTATCCCCAGAGAGGATAAGTGGGCATGTGTTTGGCAGGTGAAAAGGGCGGATTCTGTTTCAGAGAATTAACGATGATCCCCATGGTCATCCCGTTCCTTTAATAATCCTTTACTTCATCAGCTGGAAATCCACCATGGTTCTATATACTCCTCTTTCCGTGGGAACAGGTAACTGGCTTGTTCCAAGAAGTAAGCCGCAGAGCTTTTCAATTAACCACTACGTTGAAAATGATTTGCAGGTGTTCAGCGTTTCACCATAATTGTGATAACGTTTGTTTGTGCCTCCTGAAACCCAAGAAGGCTGCGACGGACATAACTATGCTGAGGCGTAGCTGACTTGGTTTTACCTATTTTTGTCAGTGAAGACTGACAAGAAGCCATTCTTCTAAGTATCATCCCACCATCATTTCTCCATTGTTTAAGAATGCAGGGAAATTTTGCAAATAGGCATTATAATTAGTAGCTGGAGGGTACTTTTATTTTTGTGGAGTCGGTCAGGATGGGTGTTCAGGCCCTCTGTCAGATCGCTGGTTTGTTTTTATTATCCCCAGAGAAGAGTAGTGGGCATGTTTTTGGCAGGTGAAAAGTGCGGATTCTGTTTCAGAGAATTAAACAGGATCCGCATGGTCATCTCATTCCTTTAAGAATCATTTGCTTCATCAGCTGGGATTCCACCACGTGTCTATATACTCCTCTATGCGTGGGCACAGGTAACTGGCTTGTTCCAAGTAGTATACTGGAGAGTTTTCAAATTAACCAGTACGTTGAAAATTATTTGCAGGTTTTCAGCGTTTCACCATAATTTTGATAACGTTTGTATGTGCCTCCTGAAACCCAAGAAGGCTGCGACGGACATAACTATGCTGAGGAGTAGCTGACTTGGTGTTGCCTATTTTTGTTAGTGGAGACAGACAAGAAGCCATTCTTCTAAGTATCATCCCACCACCATTTTTCCATTGTTTTAAAAGGCAAGGAAATTTTGCAAGTTAGCATTATAATTAGTAGCTGGAGGGTACGGTTTTTTTTTGTGTGTGTGGTCGATGTGTATAGGGGGGTCAGGCCCTATGTCAGTTCGCTGGTTAGTTTTCGTTATCCCCAGAGAGGAGAAGTGGGCATGTGTTTGGCAGGTGAAAAGGGCGGATTCTGTTTCAGAGAATTAACGATGATCCCCATGGTCATCCCGTTCCTTTAATAATCCTTTACTTCATCAGCTGGAAATCCACCATGGTTCTATATACTCCTCTTTGCGTGGGAACAGGTAACTGGCTTGTTCCATGAAGTATGCCGCAGAGCTTTTCAATTTACCACTACCTTGAAAATTATTTGCAGGTGTTCAGCGTTTCACCATAATTGTGATAACGTTTGTTTGTGCCTCCTGAAACCCAAGAAGGCTGCGACGGACATAACTATGCTGAGGAGTAGCTGACTTGGTGTTCCCTATTTTTGTTACTGGAGACAGACAAGAAGCCATTCTTCTAAGTATCATCCCACCACCATTTTTCCAATGTTTTAAAATGCAGGGAAATTTTGCAAGTTAGCATTATAATTAGTAGCTGGAGGCTACGGTGTTTTTTTTTTTTTTTTTTTTTTTGTGGGGTCGGTGTGGATGTGTTGGTCAGGCCCTCTGTCAGATCGCTGGTTTGTTTTTATTATCCCCAGAGAGGAGAAGTGGCCATGTGTTTGGCAGGTGAAAAGTGCGGATTCTGTTTCAGAGAATGAACCAGGATCCGCATACTCATCCCGTTCCTTTAGTAAACTTTTGCTTCATCAGCTGGGAATCCACCATGGTTTTATATACTCCTCTATGTGTGGGCACAGGTAACTGGCTTGTTCCAAGAAGTATGCCTCAGAGCTTTTCAATTAAGCAGTACGTTGAAAATTATTTGCAGGTTTTCAGCGTTTCACAATAATTCTTACAACGTTTGTATGTGTCTCCTGAAACCCAATATGGCTGCCACGGACATAAGTATGCTGAGGCGTAGCTGACTTCGTGTTGCCTATTTTTGTTAGTGGAGACTGACCAGAAGCCATTCTTCTAAGTATCATCCCACCATCATTTTTCCATTGTTTAAAAATGCAGGGAAATTTTGCAAGTTATCATTATAATTAATAGCTGAAGGGTACTTTTTTTTTTTGTGGGGTCAGTGTGGATGGGTTGGTCAGGCCATCTGTCAATTCACTGGTTTGTTTTTATTATCCCCAGAGAGGGGAAGTGGGCATGTGTTTGGCAGGTGAAAAGGGCGGATTCTGTTTCAGAGAATTAACGATGATCCCCATGGTCATCCCGTTCCTTTAATAATCCTTTACTTCATCACCTGGAAATCCACCATGGTTCTATATACTCCTCTTTGCGTGGGAACAGGTAACTGGCTTCTTCCAAAAAGTATGCCGCAGAGCTTTTCAATTAACCACTACGTTGAAAATGATTTGCAGGTGTTCAGCGTTTCACCATAATTGTGATAACGTTTGTTTGTGCCTCCTGAAACCCAAGATGGCTGCCACGAACATAACTATGCTGAGGCGTAGCTGACTTGGTGTTGCCTATTTTTGTTAGTGGAGACTGACAAGAATCCGTTTTTCTAAGTATCATCTCACCATCATTTTTCAGTTGTTTAAAAATGCAGGAAAATTTTGCAAGATAGCATTATAATTAGTAGCTGGAGGCTACGGTGTTTTTTTTTTTTTTTCCTGTGGGGTCGGTGTGGATGTGTTGGTCAGGCCCTCTGTCAGTTCGCTGGTTTGTTTTTATTATCCCCAGAGAGGAGTAGTGAGTATTAGTATGGCAGGTGAAAACTGCGGATCTGTTTCAGAGAATTAAACAGGATCCGCCTGGTCATCCTGTTCCTTTCAGAATCCTTTGCTTCATGAGCTGGGAATCCACCATGGTTCTATATACTTCTTTATGAGTGGGCACAGGTAACTGGCTTGTTCCAAGAAGTATGCCGCAGAGCTTTTCAATTAACCACTACGTTGAAAATTATTTGCAGGTGTTCAGCGTTTCACCATAATTGTGATAACGTTTGTTTGTGCCTCCTGAAACCCAAGAAGGCTGCGACGGACATAACTATGCTGAGGAGTAGTTGACTTGCTGTTGCCTATTTTTGTTAGTGGAGAATGACAAGAAGCCATTCTTCTAAGTATCATCCCACCACCATTTTTCCATTGTTTTAAAATGCAGGGAAATTTTGCAAGTTAGCATTATAATTAGTAGCTGGAGGGTACGTTTTTTTTTGTGTGTGTGGTCGATGTGGATGGGGGGGTCAGGCCCTCTGTCAGTTCGCTAGTTAGTTTTTATTATCCCCAGAGAGGAGAAGTGGGCATGTGTTTGGCAGGTGAAAAGGGCGGATTCTGTTTCAGAGAATTAACGATGATCCCCATGGTCATCTCGTTCCTTTAATAATGCTTTACTTCATCAGCTGGAAATCCACCATGGTTCTATATACTCCTCTTTGCGTGGGAACAGGTAACTGGCTTGTTCCAAGAAGTATGCCGCAGAGCTTTTCAATTAACCACTATGTTGAAAATTATTTGCAGGTGTTCAGCGTTTCACCATAATTGTGATAACGTTTGTTTGTGCTTCCTGAAACCCAAGAAGGCTGCGACGGACATAACTATGCTGAGGAGTAGTTGACTTGCTGTTGCCTATTTTTGTTAGTGGAGAATGACAAGAAGCCATTCTTCTAAGTATCATCCCACCACCATTTTTCCATTGTTTTAAAATGCAGGGAAATATTGCAAGTTAGCATTATAATTAGTAGCTGGAGGGTACGGTTTTTTTTTTTTGTGTGTGGTTGATGTGGATGGGGGGGTCAGGCCCTCTGTCAGTTCGCTGGTTAGTTTTTATTATCCCCAGAGAGGAGAAGTGGGCATGTGTTTGGCAGGTGAAAAGGGCGGATTCTGTTTCAGAGGATTAAACAGGATACACATGGTCATCTCATTCCTTTAAGAATCCTTTGGTTCATCAGCTGGGATTCCACCATGTTTCTATATACTCCTCTATGCGTGGGCACAGGTACCTGGCTTGTTCGAGAAGTATGCTGGAGAGTTTTCAAATTAACCAGTACGTTGAAAATTATTTGCAGGTGTTCAGCGTTTCACCATAATTGTGATAACGTTTGTTTGTGCCTCCTCAAACCCAAGAAGGCTGGGACGGACATAACTATGCTGAGGCATAGCTCACTTGGTTTGCCTATTTTTGTTAGTGGAGACTGACAAGAATCCATTCTTCTAAGTATCATCTCACCATCATTTTTCCATTGTTTAAAAATGCAGGAAAATTTTGCAAGTTAGCATTATAATTAGTAGCTGGAGGCTACGGTGTTTTTTTTTTTTTTTTCCTGTTGGGTCAGTGTGGATGTGTTGGTCAGGCCCTCTGTCAGTTCGCTGGTTTGTTTTTATTATTCCCAGAGAGGAGAAGTGGGTATTAGTATGGCAGGTGAAAACTGCGGATCTGTTTCAGAGAAATAAACAGGATCCGCATGGTAATCCCGTTCCTTTAAAAATCCTTTGCTTCATGAGCTGGGAATCCACCATGGTTCTATATACTTCTCTATGCGTGGGCACAGAAAACTGGCTTGTTCCAAGAAGTATGCCTCAGAGCTTTTCAATTAACCAGTATGTTGAAAATCCTTTGCAGGTTTTCAGCGTTTCACCATAATTGTGATAACGTGTGTATGTGCCTACTGAAACCAAATATGGCTGCTACGGACATAACTATGCCGAGGCGTAGCTGACTTGGTGTTGCCTATTTTTGTCAGTGGAGATTGACAAGAAGCCATTCTTCTAAGTATCATCCCACCATCATTTCTCCATTGTTTAAAAATGCAGGGAAATTTTGCAAATTGGCATTATAATTAGTAGCTGGAGGGTACTTTCTTTTTGTGGGGTCGGTCAGGATGTGTATTCAGGCCCTCTGTCAGATCGCTGGTTTGTTTTTATTATCCCCAGAGAGGAGAAGTGGCCATGTGTTTGGCAGGTGAAAAGTGCGGATTCTGTTTCAGAGAATGAAACAGGATCCGCATGCTCATCCCGTTCCTTTAGGAAACTTTTGCTTCATCAGCTGGGAATCCACCATGGTTTTATATACTCCTCTATGTGTGGGCACAGGTAACTGGCTTGTTCCAAGAAGTATGCCGCAGAGCTTTTCAATTAAGCAGTACGTTGAAAATTATTTGCAGGTTTTCAGCGTTTCACAATAATTCTTACAACGTTTGTATGTGTCTCCTGAAACCCAATATGGCTGCCACGGACATAAGTATGCTGAGGCGTAGCTGACTTCGTGTTGCCTATTTTTGTTAGTGGAGACTGACCAGAAGCCATTCTTCTAAGTATCATCACACCATCATTTTTCCATTGTTTAGAAATGCAGGGAAATTCTGCAAGTTATCATTATAATTAGTAGCTGCAGGGTACTTTTTTTTTTTGTGGGGTCAGTGTGGATGGGTTGGTCAGGCCATCTGTCAATTCACTGGTTTGTTTTTATTATCCCCAGAGAGGGGAGGTGGGCATGTGTTTTGCAGGTTAAAAGGGCAGATTCTGTTTCAAAGAATTAACGATGATCCCCATGGTCATCCCGTTCCTTTAATAATCCTTTACTTCATCACCTGGAAATCCACCATGGTTCTATATACTCCTCTTTGCGTGGGAACAGGTACCTGACTTGTTCCAAGAAGTATGCTGGAGAGTTTTCAAATTAACCAATATGTTGAAAATTATTTGCAGGTGTTCAGCGTTTCACCATAATTTTGATAACGTTTGTATGTGCCTCCTGAAACCCAAGAAGGCTGCGACGGAGATAACTATGCTGAGGAGTAGCTGACTTGGTGTTGCCTATTTTTGTTAGTGGAGACAGACAAGAAGCCATTCTTCTAAGTATCATCCCACCACCATTTTTCCAATGTTTTAAAATGCAGGGAAATGTTGCAAGTTAGCATTATAATTAGTAGCTGGAGGGTACGGTTTTTTTTTTGTGTGTGGTCGATGTGGATGGGGGCGTGAGGCCCTCTGTCAGTTCGCTGGTTAGTTTTTATTATCCCCAGAGAGGAGAAGTGGGCATGTGTTTGGCAGGTGAAAAGGGCGTATTCTGTTTCAGAGAATTAACGATGATCCCCATGGTCATCCCGTTCCTTTAATAATCCTTTACTTCATGAGCTGGAAATCCACCATGGTTCTATATACTCCTCTTTGCGTGGCAACAGGTAACTGGCTTGTTCCAAGAAGTATGCCGCAGAGCATTTCAATTAACCACTACGTTGAAAACTATTTGCAGGTGTTCAGTGTTTAACCCTAACCAGAACCCCTAAAGCTAACCCTGAACCCTATCCCTAACCCTAGCAGTAAACTTTAACCCTAAACCTAAGCCCAACCCGTAACCCTAATCCTATCCTTTTACCCTAAAACTAACCCCTAAACCTAACCCCTATACCTCACCCTAACTCTAACCCCAATCCTAATTCTAACCATACCCCTTCATAAAACACTAACTCCTAACCGCTAACCCTAACCCTAACCAAAAACCCTAATCACTAATCCCTAACCCTAACGCTTATCCTTTACCCTAACCGTTAACCCTCACCCTAAATCTTAACACTGACCCTAACCTTAACCTTTAACTCTAAGCCTAACCCTTAACCCTACAGTAAGGAAGACCCTTAATGCTAATGGGATCCCTTATCCCTAACCCTAACACTACAGCTAAAAATAACCCTAACCTTTGATCCTTAAACCTAACCCCTAACACTTACTTTAACCCCAAACCCTAACCCTAATCCTAAGCATTAAACCTAACACTATCTCTTAACCCTAACGCTAGCCCTTACCCTAACGCCTAGATCTAACCCTAAATCTAACATACCGCCTAATGCTAACCTTAAGCCCTAATGCTAACACTAACCCTGAACCCTAAACCTACCGGTAACCCTTAACACTAACCCTATCCGTGTACCTTAACCCTGACCCTAACCATTACCCGCACCCAAGCATTTAACCCTGACCCTAACCCTAATCCTTAATGATAACCCTAACACTAAACCCTAACCCTAAGCCCAACACTTAACCCTAATCCTATCCCTTAACCCTAACCCTAACCCTAACCCTAATGCTAACCCCTAAACGTAACCCTAACCGTCACCAGTAAACCTAACGCTAACCTCTAACACAAACCATAGCACATAACTCTAACCCTAAAACTAACCCTAACCCTAACCCTAAACCTAAACCCTAACTCTTAACCTTAACCCTAAGCGTTAACTCTCACGCTAACCTTTAATCCTAACCCTAATCCTAATCTTCAACCCTAAACCTAACACTTAACCCTAACCCTGTACCTAACCCTAACCCCTCATCTTAACCCTAACCGTAAACCTCAACCCGAAACCAAAGTGTAACCGTTAAACCTAAGAGTAACCTTTAACCCTAACCCTAATCCCTAACCCTAAGCCCCCACCCTAACACTAAACTTCATCCTTAACCCTAACCATAATCCTAACCCTAAATCTAATTCTCAGACTTCTTGCTTTCTTAGAGTTTAGAAAGCCCGCAATCCTCCCACGCCATGCGTGAAAGGAGGCTCTACCACTGTGTCCTGCATGAAACCCACGGGCCCATACCCAGAGTATGATAGAGTGGGTTCCCGGGTACAATCCCAGCCCCCTAAACTCCCCCTGCCCGCCTAATGCAGACAGGGCCCGTGCGCTAAGCATAAACAATACCTTTAACAGATAACCCTAACCCTGAACATAACACCCAACCCTGTTCCTATTTCTCCCCTTAACACGTAAACCTCACTGTGCGCCTCACTTTAACCTCTTATCCTAACGTTAATGCATAACCCATTTCCTGAGAACAACCCCTATCCCATAATTCTAACCCTATCTCCTAGTCATCACTGTGACACCTAATCGCTAACCCTAATTCTAAACCGCTAACCCTAACCGTAACCCTACCTACAACCCTAACACTGACAGTAACCCTTACTTCTAACCTCAACTCTATGCCATTCAAAAACCCTAAACCTTCACCCTAACCCCTAAGCCTTACCCTAACCCTTAACCCTAATCCTAATCCTAACCATTAAACCTAACCCTAGCTCTTAAAGCTAACCCTAAACCTTACCCTCACGACTAGACCTAACCCTGACACTAACCTAACACCTAACCCTAACCAGAACCCCTAAAGCTAATCCTGAACCCTATCCCTAACCCTAGCAGTAAACTTTAACCCTAAACCTAAGCCCAACCCGTAACCCTAATCCTATCCTTTTACCCTAAAACTAACCCCTAAACCTAACCCCTATACCTCACCCTAACTCTAACCCCAATCCTAATTCTAACCATACCCCTTCATAAAACACTAACTCCTAACCGCTAACCCTAACACTAACCAAAAACCCTAATCACTAATCCCTAACCCTAACGCTTAACCTTTACCCTAACCGTTAACCCTCACCCTAAATCTTAACACTGACCCTAACCTTCGCCTTTAACTCTAAGCCTAACCCTTAACCCTACAGTAAGGAAGACCCTTAATACTAATGGGATCCCTTATCCCTAACCCTAACACTACAGCTAAAAATAACCCTAACATTTGATCCTTAAACCTAACCCCTAACACTTACTTTAACCCCAAACCCTAACCCTAATCCTAAGCATTAAACCTAACCCTGTCTCTTAACCCTAGCGCTAGCCCTTACCCTAACACCCAGATCTAACCCTAAATCTAACCTACCGCCTAATCCTAACCTTAAGCCCTAATGCTAAATCTAACCCTGAAGCCTACACCTACCCGTAACCCTTAACACTAACCCTATCCGTGAACCTTAACCCTGACCCTAACCATTACCCGCACCCAAGCATTTAACCCTGACCCTACCCCTAATCCTTAATGATAACCCTAACACTAAACCCTAACCCTAAGACCAACACTTAACCCTAATCCTTTCCCTTAACCCTAACCATAACACTGACCCTAATGCTAACCCGTAAACGTAACCCTAACCATGACCATTAAACCTAACCCTAACCTCTAACACAAATCATAGCACATAACTCTAACCCTAAAACTAACCCTAACCCTAACCCTAACCCTAAACCCTCACACTTAACCTTAACCTTAAGTGTTAACTCTCACGGTAACCTTTAATCCTAACCCTAATCCTAATCTTCAACCCTAAACCTAACACTTAACCCTAACCCTGTACCAAACCCTATCCCTTCTTCTTACCCCTAACCGTAAACCTCAACCCTAAACTAAAGTGTAACCGTTAAACCTAAGAGTAACCTTTAACCCTAACCCTAATCCCTAACCCTAAGCCCTCACCCTAACACTAAACTTCATCCTGAACCCTAACCATAATCCTAACCCTAAATGTAATTCTCAGACTTCTTCCTTTCTTAGAGTTTAGAAAGCCTGCAATCCTCCCATGCCATGCGTGAAAGGGGGCTCTACCACTGTGTCTTGCATGAAACCCACGGGCCCATACCCAGAGTATGATAGAGTGGGTTCCCGGGTACAATCCCAGCTCCCTAAACTCCCCCCGCCCGCCTAATGCAGACAGGGCCCGTGCGCTAACATAAACAATACCTTTAACAGATAAACCTAACCCTGAACATAACACCCAACCCTGTTCCTATTTCTCCCCTTAACACGTAAACCTCACCGTGCGCCTAACTTTAACGTCTTATCCTAACATTAATGCATAACCCATTTCCTCAGAACAACCCGTATCCCATAATTCTAACCCTATCTCCTAGTCATCACTGTGACACCTAATCCCTAACCCTAATTTAAACCGCTAACCATAATCGTAACCCTACCTAAAACCCTAACACTGACAGTTACCCTTACTTCTAATCCCAACGCTCTGCCTAACAAAAACCCTAACCCTTGACCCTAACCCTTCACCCTAACCCCTAAGCCTTACCCTAGCCCTTAACAGTAATCCTAACCCTAACCATTAAACCTAACCCTAGCTCTTAAAGCTAACCCTAAACCTTATCCTCACGACCAGACCTAACCCTGACACTAACCTAACACCTAACACTAACCAGAACCCGTAAAGCTAACCCTGAACCCTATCCCTAACCCTAGCAGTAAACTTTAACCCTAAACCTAAGGGCAACCCGTAACCCTAATCCTATCATTTTACCCTAAAACTAACCCCTAAACCTAACCCCTAAACCTAACCCCTATACCTCACCCTAACTCTAACCCCAATCCTAATTCTAACCATACCCCTTCATAAAACACTAACTCCTAACCGCTAACCCTAACACTAACCAAAAACCCTAATCACTAATCCCTAACCCTAACGCTTAACCTTTACCCTAACCGTTAACCCTCACCCTAAATCTTAACACTGACCATAACCTTCACCTTTACCTCTAAGCCTAACCCTTAACCCTACAGTAAGGAAGACCCTTAATGCTAATGGGATCCCTTATCCCTAACCCTAACACTACAGCTAAAAATAACCCTAACCTTTGATCCTTAAACCTAACCCCTAACACTTACTTTAACCCCAAACCCTAACCCTAATCCTAAGCATTAAACCTAACCCTATCTCTTAACCCTAACGCTAGCCATTACCCTAACGCCTAGATCTAACCCTAAATCTAACCTACCGCCTAATCCTAACCTTAAGCCCTAATGCTAACTCTAACCCTGAACCCTAAACCTACCCGTAACCCTTAACACTAACCCTATCCGTGAACCTTAACCCTGACCCTAACCATTACCCGCACCCAAGCATTTAAACCTGACCCTAACCCTAATCCTTAATGATAACCCTAACACTAAACCCTAACCCTAAGCCCAACACTTAACCCTAATCCTATCCCTTAACCCTAACCCTAATGCTAACCCCTAAACGTAACCCTAACCGTCACCAGTAAACCTAACCCTAACCTCTAACACAAACCATAGCACATAATTCTAACCCTAAAACTAACCCTAACCCTAACTCTAATCCTAAACCCTAACTCTTAACCTTAACCCTAAGCGTTAACTCTCACGCTAACCTTTAATCCTAACCCTAATCCTAATCTTCAACCCTAAACCTAACACTTAACCCTAACCCTGTACCAAACCCTAACCCCTCATCTTAACTCTAACCGTAAACCTCAACCCTAAACCAAAGTGTAACAGTTAAACCTAAGAGTAACCTTTAACCCTAACCCTAATCCCTAACCCTAAGCCCTCACCCTAACACTAAACTTCATCCTTAACCCTAACCATAATCCTAACCCTAAATCTAATTCTCAGACTTCTTGGTTTCTTAGAGTTTAGAAAGCCTGCAATCCTCCCATGCCATGCGTGAAAGGGGGCTCTACCACTGTGTCCTGCATGAAACCCACGGGCCCATACCCAGAGTATGATAGAGTGGGTTCCCGGGTACAATCCCAGCCCCCTAAACTCCCCCCGCCCGCCTAATGCAGACAGGGCCCCTGTGCTAAGCATAAACAATACCTTTAACAGATAACCCTAACCCTGAACATAACACCCAACCCTGTTCCTATTTCTCCCCTTAACACGCAAACCTCACCCTGCGCCTAACTTTAACCTCTTATACTAACGTTAATGCATAACCCATTTCCTGAGAACAACCCCTATCCCATAATTCTAACCCTATCTCCTAGTCATCACTGTGACACCTAATCGCTAACCCTAATTCTAAACCGCTAACCCTAACCGTAACCCTACCTACAACCCTAACACTGACAGTAACCCTTACTTTTAACCCCAACGCTATGCCTAACAAAAACCCTAACCCTTGACCCTAACCCCTAAGCATTACCGTAACCCTTAACCCTAATCCTAATCCTAACCATTAAACCTAACCCTAGCTCTTAAAGCTAACCCTAAACCTTACCCTCACGACTAGTCCTAACCCTGACACTAACTTAACACCTAACCCTAACCAGAACCCCTAAAGCTAACCCTGAACCCTATCCCTAACTCTAGCAGTAAGCCTTAACCCTAAACCGAAGCCCAACCCGTAACACTAATCCTATCCTTTTACCCTAAAACTAACCCCTAAATCTAACCTCCATACCTCACCCTAACTCTAACCCCAATCCTAATTGTAACCATACCCTTTCATAAAACACTAACTCCTAACCGCTAACCCTAACACTAACCAAAAACCCTAATCACTAATTACTAACCCTAACGCTTAACCTTTACCCTAACCGTTAACCCTCACCCTAAATCTTAACACTGACCCTAACCTTCACCTTTAACTCTAAGCCTAACCCTTAACCCTACAGTAAGGAAGACCCTTAATGCTAATGGGATCCCTTATCCCTAACCCTAACACTACAGCTAAAAATAACCCTAACCTTGGATCCTTAAACCTAAGCCCTAACACTTACTTTAAGCCCAAACCCTAACCCTAATCCTAAGCATTCAACCTAACCCTATCTCTTAACCCTAACGCTAGCCCTTACCCTAACGCCTAGATCTAACCCTAAATCTAACCTACCGCCTAGTCCTAAACTTAAGCCCTAATGCTAACTCTAACCCTGAACCCTAAACCTACCCGTAACCCTTAACACTAACCCTATCTGTGAACCTTAACACTGACCCTAACCATTACCCGCACCCAAGCATTTAACCCTGACCCTACCCCTAATCCTTAATGATAACCCTAACACTAAACCCTAACCCTAAGCCCAACACTTAACCCTAATCCTATCCCTTAACCCTAACCCTAATGCTAACCCCTAAATGTAACCCTAACCGTGTCCAGTAAACCTAACGCTAACCTCTAACACAAACCATAGCACATAACTCTAACCCTAAAACTAACCCTAACCCTAACCCTAATCCTAAACCCTAACTCTTAACCTTAACCCTAAGCGTTAACTCTCACGCTAACCTTTAATCCTAACCCTAATCCTAATCTTCAACCCTAAACCTAACACTTAACCCTAACCCTGTACCAAACCCTGACCCCTCATCTTAACCCTAACCGTAAACCTCAACCCTAAACCAAAGTGTAACCGTTAAACCTAAGAGTAACCTTTAACCCTAACCCTAATCCCTAACCCTAAGCCCTCACCCTAACACTAAACTTCATCCTTAACCCTAACCATAATCCTACCCCTAAATCTAATTCTCAGACTTCTTGCTTTCTTAGAGTTTAGAAAGCCTGCAATCCTCCCATGCCATGCGTGAAAGGAGGCTCTACCACTGTGTCCTGTATGAAACCCATGGGCCCATACCCAGAGTATGATAGAGTGGGTTCCCGGGTACAATCCCAGCCCCCTAAACTCCCCCCGCCCGCCTAATGCAGACAGGGCCCGTGCGCTAAGCATAAACAATACCTTTAACAGATAACCCTAACCCTTAACATAACACCCAACCCTGTTCCTATTTCTCCCCTTAACACGTAAACCTCACCGTGCGCCTAACTTTAACCTCTTATCCTAACGTTAATGCATAACCCATTTCCTGAGAACAACCCCTATCCCATAATTCTAACCCTATCTC